>NC_053159.1:127570568-127870568 GCF_016835505.1 Polypterus senegalus | reverse complement strand
AGAGGTCCTTCTGGAAGTGATTTAGCAGTTGGACAATCCAAACCTCCTACTGCTTTGCTGAATGAGTCTGCAAACACTGAATTTGTCATTTGGCTTTTGAAGTCAAACTACTGTTAATTAGTGTAACTCCTTATTAAATTTACATGTCATATTTAAATTGCACTTGAAAAATGTAATGTGGTCTCACAGTTATAAATTTGAGCACAGAATGTGTTGATATTAAGATACATCTTGTAGTTCATGACATATTCTTTATAAACTCTGTACTAAAATCATCCCAAGATTATAAATTACATTTGTTGTTGCATTGTCGGGGTGCCCTTCTCTGACAAACATTAAAATTCAAGCCTTGCATTGTATTTCAGTATTTAGAAATGTTGGTACTAGTTTACACAGTGATTATAGTAGGTAACAACTTGATGGGTGTAGCAGTATTTTTAAAGTTACTGTTAATATTTGTTTTATATTGTGTTACAGAAAAAGGCACAATATTGTTCATTTCAATAATGGAGGTACTTGAATAAAATGTACTGAATAGGATTCGGATTTTGCTGTAGTATTGAAAGGTATTGAGTATTGTAAAATTTCACTGGTGTTGGCTTTGAATAAGAAAATTCTCGTATTGTGACATCCCAGATTCAGACTACTGAAGAAACAGGGTGGGAAACAATAAGGGTTTAATAATTTCTTTTCATTGTATATCTTGCTCCTTAACAACCTGAGCCCTGCTAAAGGGAGAAAGATGCATCAAACACTGCAAAAAACTTCCATGGCTACTGAGTGAATAGAAGTCTAAGTACATATATGCATTCAACTGAAAGTGGCTCATGGAATTTCTTACTGAAGGTTATGGAAAATGTGTACTTGTTGGCTCATGTTAACAGAATTAAAGGGATAATATATATGCTTTTGTTTACTGTCCATTGGAAAAAAATGAACACTGGACTTAATGCTGTGGCTTACTTGATGCTAATTCACATTCTGTTGCAGTGAGGTAGCTAGATGTTGAGTGTTGTGAAAGTAATACAATACAGACACTGCTGACAAGGACGGCATATTGTATACTGCTGCATAGTGATTAAAGCTCAGGTTTTAAGAGAAATTCTAGTTTAAATCCATTGTAAAGAACTGCCATTTTTTTTATTTGAATAAGAAAGGGTGTTTCAAATGTTGGTACCTGACAATTTTTTAAAGCAAGAACAAGCTCAACAGTTCACCACATTCTGTTAAAATTGACTTCATTTTGATGTGTACACATGCAGTCTGCTGTTAAGAAATGTGATATGCTGTGCATATTCTGTATGTAGATGCATAGGAAAATGCACAACAGAGGACACCTGTGCTACTTTGTTCTCTAGGATCCAGTCTTTTCTGTTTTCTGCAGATGAGGCTGAGCACACATATCTAATGTCTCTGTCCTCAATACATCTTTAGGATTGTAATTGCCATCATAATTGGCAAAGGTGGGCATCACACTATAGAACAGCGGTTCTCAACCTATTTGCAAGCAATACTCAGGTATTTGCAACCTGAGTTTTCATAAGTTTTAATCGCGCCCCCGCCCCCAACATTTTTGTTGAAATGTATATGCATATTTTATTATACCTACTTTTATCAACATTTATCTAACTCTATATTTATTGTTCTAGTATTAGAATGTAGTTTAAGTTAATTTGTTTTGGTTTCAACAGATGTTTTTTTTTTTTTTCATATTTTTGTTTCTTTTCTTTTTTTCACATCTTCACATCCCCCTAGGGGGGCCCCGCCCCACAGGTTGAGAACCACTGCTATAGAACAACCACAGCATGCATCACATGACTCGATCTAGTGTCTGCGCATATGTGTATGATTAGAAATAACTCAATTTTTTTATTTTTTTTTTTTATATAAAGACCGGCAGATGCATGCAGAATTAGCCCATGAGTCCACATCAATGTCTCCCTTTTAATGCAGTCTGAACATGCATTCCAACAAACGTGTTATTTCTATCTCTGCATATGTATAGAGAGTGAATGAGGGGTCAAGTGTTCTGTGGCGGATTAATGTAAGGGAGGCTTTGTCCTGCTGTATGTTTAATGGGGTCTGTTTACATGTGCTTTGTTCTCTTCAAAAATGTCCTGATTGCGTATCCTCTACTGTTTTGTAATTGAAAAATTTACTGAGTCTTGCATGCCATTTGGATGGTCTGTTGGTAGAGTGAGAACAGAATACCAATGAACTGGTGTCTAGGTTTGTGGGAACACTAAAAACATTCCCTATGTCCCCTAAATTAGTATACTACACCATGCTCAATGTTTTGAAAGCCTCATTCATGTGTGCAGGCTATAATAGGGTTTTAGCTATACATTTCTGGATCAACACAAAAAGGATTCTAAAATATAAACCTAGCATTATTTATTTTTATGTACACGGTAGGCTAGGAAATATTTGTGTACAGGGTCTGTATTCATGGTAACCAAAACATAGCCATCGTAAGTTATTTGTAGGTGACTGTTTATTTTCCATCTTCTTCTTCATGTTTTCCTACATCTATGAGGGGTTGATGTGCTTGATCAACCTTCCAAACATCTCGCTCTTGTGCCTTCCCACGTGTTATGACCTTTTCCTTCAATTCGTTTTACTTTATCCATCCACCTCTGTTTTAGCCTTTTTGACTTCCTCTCCTTATATTTCAACCACTCTTTTTTTGTCTAAATATTCAATTTCTCTCCTCATCACATGTCCATATTTCTTCAACCTACTTTCCTGTACTTTATTAGATATCACTCCCAACTTTCGTAATATTTCTGATTCTCATACCACAAACATTCATCTCAACATTTTCATTTCTGCCACATCTCCAGTGCTCCCAAGGCTGCCCATGTATCTGTTCCATTCATAATTGCCTGTCTTTATCTAGTTTTCCATCTTGGGCTACCACTGATCCCAGATATTTAAATTTATCCTCCCTTTTCAATGGCTCTTCCTGAAGGTTAACATTTGAGTCCTTACCATCAAAAAATCTCATTCTGTCATCTTCATAATTATCTTTAACCCTTTCTTGCAAAACCCTTTTCAATTCTTCCAACTTCCTCTCCATATCCTCTTTTTCTGGTGCTATACAACACAATGTCATCAGCAAAAAGCATGCGCCAAGGGGTTGGTCTTTTACCCCATGACTCCGCACCTCTATAACCAGATCAAAGTGGTAGGAACCCTTGGTACACTTCTGCTCTAACTGGGATTTTTGTCACCCCAAAACCACTTTTAACCTCAGTCCTCGCCTACTTTTACATATCTTGACAATTCTCACACACAGTGCATCCGGAAAGTATTCACAGCGCATCACTTTTTCCACATTTTGTTATGTTACAGCCTTATTCCAAAATGGATTAAATTCATTTTTTCCTCAGAATTCTACACACAACACCCCATAATGACAACGTGAAAAGTTTACTTGAGGTTTTTGCAAATTTATTAAAAATAAAAAAAAATTGAGAAAGCACATGTATGTAAGTATTCACAGCCTTTGCCATGTAGCTCAAAATTGAGCTCAGGTGCATCCTGTTTCCCCTGATCATCCTTGAGATGTTTCTGCAGCTTAATTGGAGTCCACGTGTGGTAAATTCAGTTGATAGGACATGATTTGGAAAGGCACACACATGTCTATGTAAGGTCCCACAGTTGACAGTTCATGTTAGAGCACTAACTAAGCATGAAGTCAAAGCAATTGTCTGTAGATCTCTGAGACAGGATTGTCTTGAGGCACAAATCAGAGGAAGGTTCCAGAAAAATTTCTGCTGCTTTGAAGGTCCCAATGAGTACAGTGGCCTTCATCATCCGTAAGTGGAAGAAGTTCAAAACCACCAGGACTCTTCCTAGAGCTGGCTGGCCGTCTAAACTGAGCGACCGGGGGAGAAGGGCCTTCGTCAAGGAGGTGACCAAGAACCCAATGGTCACTCTGTCAGAGCTCCAGAGGTCCTCTGTGGAGAGAGGAGAACCTTCCAGAAGGACAACCATCTCTGCAGCAATCCACCAATCAGGCCTGTATGGTAGAGTGGCCAGAGGGAAGCCACTTCTTAGTAAAAGGCACATGGCAGCCTGCCTGGAGTTTGCCAAAAGGCATCTGAAGGACTCTCGGACCATGAGAAACACAATTCTCTGGTTTGACGAGACAAAGATTGAACTCTTTGGTGTGAATGCCAGGCGTCATGTTTGGAGGAAACCAGGCACAACTCGTCACCAGACCAATACCATCCCTACAGTGAAGCATGGTGGTGGCAGCATCATGCTGTGGGGATGTTTTTCAGCGGCAGGAACTGGGAGACTAGTCAGGATAAAGGGAAAGATGACTGTATCAATGTACAGAGAGATCCTGGATGAAAACCTGCTCCAGAGCGCTCTTGACCTCGGACTGGAGTGATGGTTCATCTTTCAGCAGGACAACGACCCTAAGCACACAGCCAAGATATCAAATGAGTGGCTTCAGGACAACTCTTTGAATGTCCTTGAGTGGCCCAGCCAGAGCCCAGATTTGAATCCGATTGAACATCTCTGGAGAGATCTTAAAATGGCTGTGCACCGACGCTTCCCATCCAACCTGATGGAGATTGAGGGGTGCTGCAAAGAGGAATGGGCGAAATTGGCCAAGGATAGGTGTGCCAGGCTTGTGGCATCATATTCAAAAAGACTTGAGGCTGTAATTGCTGCCAAAGGTACATCGACAAAGTATTGAGCAAAGGCTATGAATAATTATGTACATGTGATTTCTCAGTTTTATTTTGAATAAATTTGCAAAAACCTCAAGTAAACTTTTCACGTTGTCATTATGGGGTGTGTTGTGTAGAATTCTGAGGGAAAAAAATGAATTTAATCCATTTTGGAATAAGGCTGTAACATAACAAAATGTGAAAAAAGTGATGTGCTGTGAATACTTTTCGGATGCACTACTGTACTTCTCTGATACTCCTTTCTCTGTCATGCTTCTCCAAACCTCTTGACGTGGTACCCAGTTGAATGCAAAGACTTATATATATTGTTCCTCTGTCTGGCATAAAACCAGACTGCTGCTCCTCTGTGGTGGTCTCCATAACCATTTCCCAGATTTTCATTGTGTGTGGCATCAGTTTTATTCCTCTGTACAGTCACACTGTTCCACCATTCCTCTGGCATTCTCTCCTATTCAGTGATATTCTACATTAGAGAGCCACATTATGGACATTTTTTGTTCTTTTAATGCCGCTGTCAACAAGCATCCGCTCAAGATCCTCATTTTAAAATACTTTATTTTTGTCTCAGGAGTTAGGACACATTTTCGAGGAAGATTAACATGAGTGCTACAAGTGAGCAATTATAGATGTGTACATTGTAAAGTCTTTCTGCTGTATCATTAATTCAAGAGTTTAAATGTCCAATAGGGGAATAAATTTGGCTAACAGTTGAAGATAGTCTACATGGCGATCAATACACAAGACACACGGATAGGTTACTGAATAACATTTATTATTTAAGAAGCAAAATTATTTTATTATTCCCTAGATTATATAGATGTTTAATAAAGTAGATGTCATTGTATTAAATCAAGGATCCCCCCATAATATGTAGACTCTGATGTGATACATGTTAAATTGTGGTGAATTTTGAATAATTTTAATATATTTTTAAGTGCAGTGCTGTGAAACGTGGAAGAAAATATTGCTCTTTAAAAAAAAAAACATCTTGCAAATACTGATTAACTGTTTATTGCTAATCAAATTTTGCTTCTTAAATGTCATTCCATGCTTATACATATTTTATGAAGTCACTATGTTGACACCCTTTAGATAGTGTTCCTGAATTTTGTCAATATACTGCTCAAAAAAATTAAAGGAACACTTTGAAAATGCATCAGATCTGAATGAGAAAAAAATCCTGCCGGATGTCTATACTTATATGAACTAGGTAATGTGTTAGGAACGAAAGGATGCCACATCATTTGATGGAAATGAAAATTATCAACCTACAGAGGGCCAAAGTCAGACACCCTGAACATCAAAGTGAAGAAATGATGTGCAGGTTAGTCCATTTAGCCGGAATTTAATTGCAGCAACTCATTCTCCACGCCTTCTCCAGATCCTTTCACGTCTGTCACATGTGCTCAGGGTTAACCTGCTTTCATCTTTGAAAAGCACAGGGTGCCAGTGGTGGGCCTGCCAATTCTGGTATTTTTATGGCTAATGCCAATCGAGTGCCATGGTGCCAGGCATTTAGCACAGGGTCCATGGTTGGTTTGGACAGAGACCGTCACAAACAGCGATCTGGCAGTGCTCATCCTGTTTTGTCTTGCCCAAAGGAGCCGATACTGGTCCTGATGATGGGTCGAAGACCTTCTACGACCCTGTCCAGCTCTCCTAGAGTAACTGCTTGTCGCGTGGAATCTCCTCCATGCGCTTGAGACTGTGCTGGGAGACGCAGCAAACCATCTGGCAATGGCACGTATTGATGTGCCTTCCTGTAGAAGTTGGATGACCTGTGCAACCTCTGTAGGGTCCAGGTATCACCTCATGTTACCATTAGTGACACTGACCATAGCCAAATGCAAACCTAGTGAAGAAACAGTCAGAGAAGATAAGGAGGGGAAAATGTCAGTGGCCTCCACCTGTTAAACCATTCCTGATTTAGGGTTGTCTCATTGTTGCCCCTCTAGTGCACCTGTTAATTTCATTAACACCAAAGCAGCTGAAACTGATTTAAAAACCCCCTCTGCTATGTAACTGACCAGATCAATATCCCAGAAGTTTCATTGACTTGATGCTATACTCTGATTAAAGTGTTCCTTTAATTTTTTTGAGCAGTTTCTACAGTGCTGATACCCAGTGCTAATTGTAAATAAACCAGCATAATCAGTAGTCATTGGAAGCATTCAAAGAATTTATTAACAGCTGAGTACAAGATCTTGAAATTCACAACCCAAGGTGGTAAGTTGACCAACTTTTTTCTCTCCCTTTTCTATTTATCAGCAAGAAGGAAACGTTTATATTGGTTGCTATGCTTTTAGTCTGAAAATAGGCATTATTTGCAAAACTATATATTACTGTTTTTTTTTTATCTTTGACAGCAGTTTTTAAAATAGATCCTCTTTAAAAAGACTGACTCCAATAATAGATTTTTATAATTTAATTTAATTTAAAAACATTCAGTTTGAAATTAAGTTTAGGCCATATATAACAACAAAGAAAAAACAAATGGGTAAAAATGTTTTTCTGAAATTTGGGAGTTTTTGCTTGTGTGTCACTAAATAACACACTACATTGCAGAGATTTGCATCAAAGCGTAAAGCATTGTCTGTACCAGAGAATGTATGGTCACTTTATTTTTCGTTGTTTCCCAATGAATATATGGCCCAGTTCATTTTGTCACTGTTTTGGATGTGTGTGAGGTAAACATATACTTGTGTTGAGCATGGGAAAGGTGCCATATAAAGGTATTTTATTTTGCAAATAGGAAAATACTCCTTTATTTTACTTCTGTTCATGCACTGGTGGTTATTTTAGCATCTACTTGGCCACGGTTATTTCTTTTGTTGTTGGTAAACGACATTAGTTTTCATCACACCTGGTTATATATGTGCAAAGAGGGCCTGAGCACAAAAACTGATGTATCTACTCCTCAAGTGTGGCTGTCTGCCAGGCAGGTAGTGTTGGATTCATTTGCACCATGCATTGTTTAGACCCAGGGCTCTGACCTGCACTAGAGTAAATGGTGGTATTAAATATTGAACTAAAGTCAATAACTAGCACTCGTCTTACCAAGTGGTTAATGCTGGGTGTTTGATTGTAGAGCTTGAGCTTCGTATAGGTCTGCTTTTGCAGCAAAGTGTCCAGTCCAAATGACTTTTCTGTTGCAGTTTTGCTTTGTTTATCCTTTTCCCGATAATTCTCAATAGTAAATAGTCACTTATACCAACTTTCTGTCAGACTTCAAAACTGACAGTGAGCCTTATTTAACATCTGAATTGCCACTTTATTTATTAGTCTGTTATATTCATTTTGCCTTCAGAACAGTGTGAATTTGTCTAGGCATAAATTTGGCAAGATGCTTTTTGCATCATTTTTGAATGATATACATGGTGAAATTGCATAGGTGGCTGTAAATTGAATGGTTGTGGTGTTCTTGCTTTGAACCACCATTTCTACAACGTCCCAGACATTATCAATACACTGTCATCTTCCTGGAATAATTTGGTGGTGATTTGTTTTGCGACATGGTGCATTAGCCTGCAAGAGGTGTAAATCTGTCATATGTCTAGTGCAGTTGTGTCTGTTGTTTTATGGAGAAAATGCCTTTAAATAATGATTAACTGTACACCCAGTCATACCTTTTTTTCCTTTGAAATCCTTTTTAATGTTCTGCTACACACATAATTTCAGTTGAGGGTATTCAGCTCTCTGGTTTGAACCAATAAAAAAGTAGCATCTTCCTCACTTACACTAACACTGCCAAACAAACAACTGGACAAGAGACCTGTATCCTCAGTCCTTGATTTAAACCAACAACTGTCAAAAACACTCCATCCAATGCAGTGTAGCCCAGGAACTTTTCTCCCTATTGCTCTTTAATTAATGTTGGATTCATGATAAACCCTCTAATCCTGTCTGTGCTGCTGTTGGGAAAGTATATTAATGCTGATGGATATACTGTACCAGCAATGTTACCATGTTCATCTGAAGAATTTTAACCCAACTACTGCAACACAAGGAGGAAGGGGAAGATGGGGGTCAGTTTATAGGTGGATATAGTCATGGTGATTGGGCCATTTTGGATAGTTCGCAGATTAAAACCTTTTGGAGTAGGAATGCCCTGATTTATTGGCTGCTGATTGTAATTGGCCGATTTTCTCTAAAAAGACTCGATTGCTGATCAGCTCCTGCTTTAATTTAGTTGCACCACTCCTTTATGCAAGATAATACATTGTTTTTTGTTGGGTTTTTTTTAATAATCTTTTACAGCAAACTTCAGTGAGTCGAAGCTTTTTTGTTTATTTTTTGTGAACGAGAGGCGCTTGGGTTATTAGCCTATATGTCAAAGAAAGTGGAGTAATAAGCTAAAAAAAAAAGTAATCGGAGAAGTCATCCTATTCAAGGAGACAAGCAGCAAGAAAAGCTACTTTATGTAATTCAGACCCTTTTATTGTCCTTTTTAATGAAAACTGACACTGCTCTAGTTTAGACATTGAGTTTATTTAAGATGTATTTAGCTTATTTTTAATTGGAAAAAGATAAAGATGAATTTGTAATTGCTGCTTTGTAAACAATAGGGCTTTTTGTTTAAAGAATTGTACTGTTTTATTTCTTGCTGTGTGTCATACAGCATAAGTTTTGGTAAGAAACAAGTGCCACAATTTAAAATGGTATATAATTGCATCTCTAGAGTTATGAATGTCTAGTTGATACACTGAAAGAAAAACACCTATATAAATTAACAGCAAAAAGCTCTAGTACAATTAAGGATTTATAATGATTTAAAACGTACTTATGATTAAAAAGTCTTTAATTGCCAATATCGTGTGTGCGTGTGTGTATATGTATGTATAAATATATAAATAAAATATGCATGCACGCACATACTAGGGGGGTTCCCCTCGGCATGCACTATGCGCCAGCCACTTTGCGTATCTGCCATTCGTGTTGTGGAGAGGGGGGGCTGAACGCACCCCAAGGAGATGCGGTTGCTCCTCCAAAACCCCCTCTTAAACAGTGATACAATGGGAAAGGGTTTTTTTTCTCCCCCTCCTCTTTGCTCGATTACAGTTCATTTGCAGTGTGTAAAATGATCAGTCTTGCAGTAATTGTGATGCTCTTTGCATGAAAAAAAAATATGCGTTCCGTTAAAATTTCACATTTTCTTTGTGAATTGTGATGTTTATTTAAAAAGTGCAGCTAAAGTATTTGGCATCCAGGGGTGCATTAACCTCTCAAAATATGTGCCGGTTTAAGGGTTAACTATCATTGTCGAAATCTTGATTTACACATTATAGTACAAACATCAACGTTAACATGTGACACTAACTTCACTCGCTAAAACTTACCTCTCAAGAGATGGCAGCATCACAGCTCCAGGATGCTTGCGTTGGTAGGACTGTATGCGTCTTAACAAACAATAACAAACGCTACTGCCCCCAGACATTCATGTAGTGTATTGCAGTTACAAAAACCAATGTGATTCTTTGTGACTGGAGCCTGCATTGAAGGTTCTGTTTATGATGCGTCAACGATTTTTTGTAGTCGACGTCGTCGATTACATCGACTAATCGTTGCAGCCCCTACTTCTGACTCGCACCTAATAGCAGCCTCTTACTGTAGTTTCTCACAAGGTTTACACAAGTCTCCTGAGAGATCTTAGGCCACTCCTCCATGGCAAATTATTCAGACACAAGTCTCCTGAGAGATCTTAGGCCACTCCTCCATGGCAAATTATTCAGATGATTTTTAACCATGGACCTTAACCTTGCGCTCTTGCCTATGATTCTCAATAGGATTGTGATGTAGGCTTTGAGACGGCCACTCCATGACCTTGATTTTGGTGTTCCTTAAAAAATTCTAGACCGTGTGATTTGTGCTTTGGGTCGTTATTTTGTTGAAAGACCCAGCGACAACAGATTTCTTTACGTTATCCCTTATCTCAACATAATTTTCTTTCATTATGTCATGTACCCGAACAGGTTTTGTGTGCCTGAAGCAGAAAAGCAACCCCACAGCATTATTTTCCCACTGTGACAACTATGTTTTTAGGTTAAAGGCCTCTCTTTTCCTTTGCGAAACCAACGCTGATCCGATGTGCCAAAACAGCTCCAGTTTTATCTGATTAGACCAAAGGATAGACTTCCAAAATTCATCTTGTTTCAGATGTTCTTAGGCAAATTTCAGTCTAGCTTTGATATGCTAATGTGTGAGCAATTGATTTTTAAATGTCTTTTTAAAAAAAAAAAAAAAAAAAGAGGAGGCCAGTTTGGTGACAGTGGCCATTGCAGTGATCCGGGGGTTCTTGTCGACATGATTATTTTCTTCTCCAAAGCCTTTGAAATGTTGCTCTTGTGATCATGCCCAGTTTTGTTTCTGACAGAATGGGTCATTTTGTAATTTGCAATGATGCAACGCACAGCTGTTCTTGGACACTGTGCAGTACTTGAAAATGTATATCCGTCCACCGCCCCACCCCCACCCCAAGTTGAGTATGCAATGTCTTTGCTTGGAGATCCTTGTTTTGTTGGTTTTTGGTATGATGAAATTATTTTTTTTGCAAAGATTGCGAGTGTGATGTCTCTACTTCTTGCTATTTATTAGGGTTTGGTGCTAATCAATTGAGCCAATCAAGTCATAAGTAGTTCAGGTGTGGTATGACACAGAACATTTAACTTTTTACCATGGTGCTTCCTGACAAATTCACATGGGGCTAATAATTTTGTCCACCCCAATTTTCAATAAAGTTGTTATTCAGCAATACAGAAGTTTTTATTTAAACAAAGAAATCGAGCAATTGGAGGTTTTTTACATGCACAAGTTTTACTTTGTAATGAAAAATTGATTGAACATGAGTGGGAAATGTCTAATTAGACATAGTGGGCTAATAATTATGACCTTAACTGTATGTCTGAAGTGAAGTTATCACAATTTTCAGTCTTAATAGCAAACATACAACCATGTTGTTCCCATATGAAAGATGGCTATTTCCAGAATACCTATTCCTTTTCCATTTAAAAAATTACTCGATTCAAAATGAAAAGGAAGGAAAGCCACTGGAACAGCTACTGACTGTAGACTTGACGCACTGTTTAGTGAACACTGACAGGACACTTAACGATGAACAGCTTTCTTCGAAAGACCTTTTTGTAACATGCCTAACATAACAGCTGTCATCTTGAATTGCACAGATTAGATGAAAATAGATAACTAGTTAAGTTCAGTATTAAAAAGGGTTTAGTACTTGGGGTACATTACCGCAATCATATACTCGCATACACACCACTCATGTTGGTAGAGTTTTTATAGGTAGGTAAGGACTTGAATTCTTTTGTCATGGCTTTGGGAATGTCTTAATTATGCTACCTGTAGACATTCTTCAGATATTGTAATGGCAATGTTTATTTATAGTGTATTAAGTTTTGATACTTAACTGGTTGCTTAACCCCTTGTACCATAGTGGGTTTCTGGCATTATTTTGCCTAAATTCCCCAAAAATGGATGACCTTTATTTAACTTATGTGAAAAAGGAGCTTCAAATGATTGATGAGTAAACACCTTTGTCCCCCACCAATATCCACTCACTAAAGCACAATTAAGCATTTTAGTATTTCTCTCCAAAGAACTATACATTTTTATAGTACATTTTGTGATGTCCACCCCTTTTTAAACTGAGAGTGGAGGTATGACATGGTGCGGTGCTCTAAGTACATTTCAATGGAAGAACAGTTCCTTGGGAGACTAAGTGCACTTTGATTAATTTTGGTCTTTGTGTGGGTACAGAATAATGGTAATTATATGGGAATAAGTTAAAACTGGCAGTGGACTTTTCATAAAACTAACGTAGGGAGAATGTTTAACAGATAACACCATATATGGTAGTTAGATCTGTGGCATTTCAACTGGGAAAACTACACACTGTGATGCTTCAGTTACAGTAAGAAGTACTTGGAGAGTAGCATCAAGCCCTTCAGCAAACATGTCATTTTCAATAGTCATCACTGTGACTCAAGGCCTTCAAGTTCTGCATCACTACCATTCTGTAACTTTTCCACGTTTTCTTTTTTTGAAGACATTTTCCTAGTTCAAAGCTCTAGTCTCAATTGGCGTCAACCAAACCATCCCAATTTATGTGTAAAGATGTCACATATGCAGTTTATTTCCTGTGTTTTTATGCACAGCTGTGATATGTAGTATGACCAATCATATTTAACTATCTCATTGTAAAGGTCTGAAACTCTGCTATCCAATGGTGATGTCTTTCACTATGTGTGGCTTGATGTAGGTCATTGGATTCATTCAGCTGTGGCATACTGCTTGCCTCGGCATATACTTGTGCAAATCACATATTTTACTAAGAAAATAGAGCAGACAAATTTGATTCCATCCGAGGGTTTACCATTCTTATACATTGGCTATTCCAGTCTTACTGTTCCTAACCTTGACATTTACATGCTTGTTTTTCTTTGTTTCCCTTAATACTCCTTGGTGGGGTCTGCACACTGATTCAAGCCTAAAAGCTCTGTTCTTCCTAAGCTTCCATGATTTTCTTGATCATTCCTGTCAGAACACGGTTTATTTATTTATTTTTTATTTTTTTTTAAATATATCTTTTCAGGCCTACAAGTGGCAAAATTCTGTCTATAAATTGTATGTGCCCGAGTTGGAGTCAGAAATTAATATGGCTGGTAGAAAATAAGGCCCAGTATGGGGATTTTTGAATGCTATATCGGGGTGTGAAAATCAAATCGCGTCTAAGTAAAAATTTTTATATATATTTCATAACGTTTGGAAACTGTTAATGTTTTCTTAATTTTTAATAAACTGACGGCACGAAACCAATTTGTTTTTATAAGAAAAATTCTCTAATCAAAAACAATCTATAGACAGCTCATCAAAATTGATGATGTCACGCAGTAAATTTCTTAACTCCTCAATATATCACAACCTACGCAAAATCTCAAATTTCAGGAAAGATTAACTGCCTAACAAGCTTTATGTGGTGAAAGCATTTGCATTGCAAGTAAAATGACCGCATTTTTACATAGAAACTATGAATTTTATCAATAATATATAAAAGTTATTGATTATAATGAAAATCATCAGATTACATCATAATGTCGGCATGAAAAAAGACCGCATCTCCAAGTGTGTAAATAGTAGGGTAAAATACTTATGTAAGACCGTAAGAGTGCTTCCCCTTTGAAAAATCAGCCGTCATTCTGTAAATAATGTTGAAGACCAATTTGAGACATGAGGAACATGCCTAAGTAGACTGTTTCCACACGAAGTACGTACCCAAATGTTTAAAATTTGAAAGTAGTGGTAAAAATGTGCCCTGCACAGCACACACAATTCTTTTTTCTCCAGAAAATTGCACTTGTCTGCGGACAATTGAAACCAGAAAAATACGCTTGTCTGACAGTCAGTTTACCCGAGTCGGGCGTTGGATTTCCTCACCCCTGAATATTGAAGGTATTCATTATAAGCACATTGTCTTGTAGCAGGATGTGTTGTGTGCTGTAGACATTTCAAAGTAAAAAACCCTTGTCACAAAAGCCACAAAGAGCCATAGCAAGGTTTGGGGCAGCCACCTGCGTACTTGGTTTTCTGGCCGCAAATTGAAATGTTAGCACTGCAGTGCACAAAACCGAGTCCAAAACAGAACTGAGGGAATAGGGAAAAGGAGGAGGCTTTTAAAGGGGAAGACAGGAAGTGAGATCAAAAGTGTCGGGCTCATGAAGGTCTTCAGCCATAGGTTCAAGCCTAGACATGACATCACAGGGGTCGGAGCCTGCAAGGTGGTCTTCCATAGACTTGGTCCCGGAAGTGTTATCAAGAGGGCCAGGTGGAATCTCCCGTGAATGGTCTGCAGGAAAGGGAGAAAGAGAGTTTGTGCACTCTGCCACATCCTGCTATGACTCAGAACTGCCCTTACTCAAGCCCTTTAGCTGCCTCCCATGCGCACGTGTGTGACACCCTCAAACCTTAAAATTCACCTAATTTGCATTACATATTGGCCCATCCTGGGCAATGAAAGGAAAAGAAAAAAGTGCCAATAGTCATTTTAGATTTGTTCAGCAGAAATGACAGAAAATATTTTAAAAATTATAAAATTGTTCATGTTCAGTATCTGGTTTTGATTTTGCTTGATTTTATCAGACAAAAGCAAAACCAGATAGTAAACCATGTTGTGTAGGAAACTTCCACTAACATTAAACTCATATCCAAACCCGTTTGTCTACAGTTCTGATTGTGACACAAAACTAAACTCCATAGTAGCTCCATGCTATAATTACTAAAACTGAAACTAACAGATATAAAAATAAAATAGAAATGTCTCTTTGTGAAATACAAACTAAATTAAAACTAAAAATACAGAATGAAGGAAAACTAAACTGAAGTACAAAAAATATAGAAATAATAACTAAGACGTCAAAACTGTAATAACCATGGTCTGGACATGTATAGTCTTTGGAAAAAGCTTATGAAAAAAGTAAAGGGTGAATGTCGCAGGGCGGCATTGATCTAGCACACTTCAGTATGTGAGCAACTCTCCACGCTAGTGTTTAGATCTGGCAGTGCTATGTTGACAGTGTATGTGCCCAAAAAGAAGTCTGACTGCTTTCTCTGTACCATTGCTCACGTACTGAAGTGTCTATAGCTGCAGGTGGAAGCTGCCATTGCACTTTGTGGAACTGATCCTTTCCTAAATAAGGAGTGGCACTGCACATGTACTTTGTCAGCATACCAATGTTGATCAAACAAGGAAACTTTGACTTTACGCTGTTAGAAGACAAGTAAATATAGGTAAACAAAATTTAAAGTGATGTTTTTATATAAGTAACATATTTTTCATATAAAAAAATCAAACATATTTGCAAACGGAACTTTGCACAGTAACTTGGTGAGCTCTGTAGGCCCTGCTGTTTAGTTGAAGGTTGTGTGGGGGAGATTCACTGGTAGGATGACGCCCAACCTGTTGCTACATCCAAACTGTGCCATCTTTTACCTTTACATCTGGTGCAGCTGCATTCTTATGTGTGACTTTTTTGGATGGACACCTCATTGTGATTTTTTTTTTTCTTGCACCTTAAAGTTTGTGTGTGTGTGTGTGTATATATACACACATACATACATAGTGTATGTGTAATCTTTCCTGCTCCTCAAAAATCGGTTTCCTGTTTATTATTTTGTTGTGAGTAGTGTGCTGCTTTTTTTTTTTTTTTCCCCCTTCCTTGCACTTTTTCTTGCATCATACAGTGCCTGCTGGCTTTGCTTTGCTCTGCTCTAACTAGTATAAATATATTAAGTATAGAATATTTTTTAACAAATTCCTTTTATGTCTTAATTTTAGAAATGGTGGAGTCTATGAAGACGGTCGCAGGGAAGGATGTTGAGTTGACGGTGGAGGAGAGGAACCTGCTTTCTGTTGCATATAAAAATGTGATCGGTGCCAGGAGAGCGTCATGGAGGATAATCAGCAGTATTGAACAGAAAGAAGAGAACAAGGGAGGAGAAGACAAATTAAAAATGATCCGTGAATATAGGCAAACGGTGAGATTGGGAGTTTGATCTACAAACAACTGGATTGATTACAAAGGACATAAAAACCCCTGCAGTTTTATCTTGCATCGGATGTACTAAATTCACACTAAGTTGTACATCTGTTCTTGGTCTATGTGCAGGGTAAAATTAAAATAAAGAACATCAGTGTGCTCACATACTGTTTTCTAGTTACCAACCATTACTTAATGAAGTGGTGATCTAAAGGTTCCGAGCCTAACTTTTTAAAGGGAAACACCGGTACAACCAAATTTTATTTTTCAAAACATAACCCCTGTGAAAACTAGCTCATTTTTGATAGCCTTTACATATCTTTTTTTGTGTCTCTCACTTATATAACCACCATACACCAGCATTGTTTGCTCCATAGAGGACAGAGGGTGATGGTCAAGTTTTTCTCTCCCCTTTTTCTTGACTGACTGCCGCAAGTGGCAGAGAAAGTCTGCACTATACTGATTAGCTGTGAGCCCTTTGAAGCAGGCAATTAGCATGAGTTCTACCCTCAGCATTACATATATCCATGATCTTGCAAGCACTGGCATGGACATTAGATTGTTTTGACTGTTTGCCTTACAGGTCACAATGTTGTGTCCAATTTTCATCCGTAGTTGTAAAATGCTTCTTGAATTCTCATTGAATTTTTTAGCCCAAAGAATGTTTTCACTTGTACAGTAATTAAACGTATCGTTTCAGTCTCACTCACTTTCCATTCTTCAGTTCTTGATTGCAAAATTGCTTCACAGTGGCAATATTTTCATCTGTTGAATGCTGCACAGAGCCTCGATCATGTTCATAAAGGGGACTGATTCTAGTAATTGCTACCTAGTAGAGAGTAAATCTCTAAGCCATATTCGTCTGGAATGTTTGAAAAATAAGTGCATGTTTGGCTCCAGGTTGTCTTGGTTCTGAGATGAGATATAAAATTCAGATGCTTGTATTTCACATAAACTTGTGTTCACAAGCCTTGGGTTTTCTAGGGCAACATATTTAAAGTGAGTTACCTATGAGGAAAGCAATTTTTTTTTACCTTTGAAAATTGCAAATGTAAGTTGACTGCCAACATAGCACACTAAATTAACAAGAATGTGACACAATTTACTAAAGCAAGTTAGTATATTGTGTATACTTATAATATAATGCAACACTGAAGCAGTTTGCACAGGTAATTTAATCTTTTTTTCCCCTCCCCAAGTATTCCTTTGGTAAATTCTTTAGAGTCTCTTGAGGGATTTGCCATGACTCTGTCTGTGTGTGTATTTTTTTTTTTTTTTTTTTTTGCCTGCTGCACTCTTCCACACCAAGGAGCTATTAATTGTTTTTGTCAGTAAGTTGTTTTCCTCAAGTACACCATGTTGAGTGAAAATCTCTTTTAATATTTCTCTCCAGTCCTCTCTCCATGGATTTTGACCAGATTATCTACAGCAGTGACTGAAATTTACTGCTAAGTGATGGCAATTTAGCCACCTTCATAAAATGCAGCAGACTGGCATCTCTGTACTCCCTAATAATTCTTCCTCAGTCATACTGATGTCTTTCAGTCAAAAAACTGAAGTTTGGTCTCTCTGCTCTGAGACTTTCAGCTACTGGTTTTCTCTCTCCATTCTTTGTTTTTAGCATACTGCATTCATTTCTCTTTTTGCTTTCAACAAGAGTGGTTTCCTACCTGCAATATATCCTATACAACAATTTTTTTGAATTGTCTTTGCGCTGCTGAATCATATACTTGGTGCCAGGTGACTGCAATGGTGCTGAGCAAAGGTTTCTTTTAATTTTTGCAGGACCTTAAGGAAATGACCTTTACCTATTATTCTTGAGATGCTGAAATATTTCTGGTCTTTCACTGTTTGTTCTGCCACTTGCCCATTGTCTTTCAGATTTTCTCTACAGCTTAAATACTTTTAAGAATAAGTGTGGTTTGTTGTGCTGTTGCTAGTCAACTACTGCCTTGTCATACACTTAGTCTTTCAAAGTCATAATTTTGTATCAGATTGATCTTTCCAAACCTCTTCTGGAGCCTCCCCAGTATTGTAGTTGCCATCCATTACTCATGTATTTAAGTTGAATCAAAAAACTTAATTTAGTTTACTTAATCACTGCCTCGTTAATTAGTGTCAGTGTCCTGGGGCCTCATGTATAAATAGTGCATATGCATAAAAATGTTGTGTTAAGAATGTTTCCACATTCAAATCGAGATGTATAAAACCTAGACTTGGCATAAAGTCTCACACATTTCCATAGTAGCTCATACCCTGGCGTACACAAGTTCTGCACTCGGTTTTGCAGACTGGTGGCACCCAGCATCAAAGCAGTGCTACTGTTCCAATGTGGTTTCACTTTCTTTTTTAGATCCACATCCCTGACATATCATTTATACACTGAAATAAATGGCATATTGTTTATTATTTTAATGCATCTGATTGTAATTTACCTGTAACAATATAATGATCCACAGAATGGTCAAACTATTCTAAATACAGTAGCTGCTTTAGCGTTGTTACTGTCATTGCACCTTCTTTCAGCTGCTCCCATTAGGGGTTGCCACAGCGGATCAACTTTTTCCATATTACTCTTCACTGCACCCCTCGTATTTATATCACTGTATCTGAGTGTGGAATCAAAGCTGTACAGCAGCTGATTGGAAAAAGAATTATCGGTATACAGCATCAAGAATACGCTGCCTCAGCCTTGTTGTCTATTGTACTGCTCTCATACGGCAAACGCTTCAGAGCCTTTCCTGTACGGACCTCGCGGTTCAGAAATGGTTTCATTCTAAGAACTCTAAACGCACTCAATCAGTCCACCAAATGCTCCTTTAGAACTGTTTGTACTTATAAGTACAATTACTTCACTGTAAACTTGTGATAGTTATAATATTGCACAACCTGAGCCACTTCATAAAGCGTGTATTTACATATGACGATATCATTTTTAAGATGAAATGCAGCAAAATATGTTTATTATACAGATTTAAATAATCTATATTGTTAATAAACAAACTGTGAGGACACAGTGTTGCAGGGCTAGCAAAGAGCTGGTGCTCCGTTCGTGGATTGTTCCTGACTTGCGCTGTATTCTTGCTGGGACTGGTGAGACTCTGGATGGATAGAATAATTAAACATGTGTTACAAAGATATTTCGATGTTCCTTAAAAGTTTTGAAGAATCGGCGTTCTAAGTTTACAGATGGCTTAACGTCTGTTACAGAGCTGATTGTGTGGCGATTGGGTATTTGGAGAAAAAAAAGTAAACAAGGAATTGGAGGTTAGTCAGTTTGAAAGAGACAGTACTGCTACAACAATTTCATCTTAGGTCGCGCACTATCATGCACAGTGTAACCATGTTTAATGACATGCTTTAACTCCTATCATGATAATGATATCAAGTATACGTCTCAGTATTTTAATTATTCAGAGAACTGTAATATCACAAATGTAACGGATTCTGTGTCCTGTTGGAGGAAGAGAAAGCCGTTTTAAGAAGCTTGTAGTAATTCACACACACACACACACAGCACATAAGATCAAAAAACGTGCTACTTTAGTTACAATTGGATTTGAGAAACTAGTAAGTCATACGATTTTAAGATGAAGTTTATGATCTACTTTAATGACAAAATAAACTACGTGATTAAAGTGGAAATTTAGAGATTAAAGTTGACATTTCGTGCTGCTTTTCCGCACTGTGCGCCTATTTTTTTTTTCCCCCCCACTGTACCCTAATAAGTTTTCATATGACACTCGGACACCTTTTCACGGCGACTTTGATATCTGACAACTTTTTATTTTATTTCGGGCACTGTGCGACTATGTGAACTTGAGCTTTCGAGTTTCTCCGACACTCTTGTCACTCATCAACTTTTTATACTACTGTTTAAACCAACAAAAGTAAGTTTTTCCTTGCCTGCACTTGGTATTCGCTGAAATTCTTCTATTTCCCCCTGTGCTTTTGTTGTTACCTTTTCACAGAATGCTGAGCTTAAGGGCTATTTCTATTGATTTGCATATTCAAAGAGGCGTAATGCTGGGAGGAGATGGGGTGGGACAGCTGAAAACCTTATATGCAATATATGCTTAAATTTGACTTGGGGTTGGCCGTTACCAGTCAAAAACAGTTTGGGTCATTTTGTATAATTGTCTTAAACTATTGAATTAATGACTAAAGAATATAAATTTAAGTCTAAAACTATACCTTTTGCCAGTGCCAAAATCATTTCACCTACCAATAGTTTTTTTTAATTTTTAAGTGTATAGCCTAATGTCATGGTTTTGGTAATGAATGACACACCTTTTGGATTTTAAAAATGTACATTTAGTAGTTTAGTAAATTTTTTTTGGTATAAACATGTATGTTTTTAAAATGTATTTTTTATGAACTCTGTAACATTTGTCTTTAGAATATTATATCTAAAATGACTTTACACCAATATGATTTTTCTCATGGTTTAATTAAATCTTTTTTTCATGTTACCTTTATTCATTTCTTCCGCTTTTAATTTCTAATGTACAGGTTGAGACTGAGCTGAAGTCAATCTGTAATGATATTCTGGATGTACTGGACAAGCATCTCATTCCAGCTGCCAACACTGGAGAGTCCAAGGTTTTCTACTACAAAATGTATGTTTCCTTCAAATTTATGTATTCTTTATTGTGAGCATCAGCTATGTTACTCCCAGAGGGTGGAATTATTCTTGTTTGCTGCTGTGCGAATGTTCTCAGAATCGTTAACTGTTTTAATAGCCTCAAGACTGAGTTTGTATTAAGTCCTGATGTCTTAGAGTGCCCTTTTGTTGAGTACAAGTGTGATACTTGAGTAGGCACTGCACCTTTATAGTGCTACTGGCATAGACATTCCAGCCACCTTGAGTTTGATTAACCAGGTTTCTAATTATGACTTTTTAGTATGAAAGGTGGCACAATGCTGTAGTGGTTAGCCATCTGTCAGCTGTGGGCTTCTTAGCCTAGGCATTTGTCTGTGTGGAGTGTATAATCTCTTGCGTTTATGTGTGATTTTCTTCCTGATGAGTCATGGTTGGAATGCCAGAGCAAAGACCCAATGTATGAGGTTTATTGTTGAATGTGAATTGCCAATAAATGAGAATATTTGATTTTTCTGTACAAGTGTGCCATGTAACGTTCAGTACCAACAGCCCATCCAAAGTTGGTTCCTGCATTATCCAATACCAAGTACTGTTTGTTGTAATTGACCTTGAACTGAATTTAGCAGGTTGAGTAATTTATGTATGAGAGTAAATTCATATGATTTTGGGGTCATTGTTATCGGTATATACAAGCAACAAGGTGATTCTTTTCTGTACCCCCTGTACATATTCTCATACAGTATAAGCGTTTTTTGATCTATATATGAAGTAACACTAGTGATACACAACTGTATGACTTGTGCACTCTGACTTGTTAGGGTAGACTGTACATTTCAGCATCTTTTATTGCAGTTGTGGTTGTTGCAACATATGATAGCACACATCTTTTAATGTTTTGCATGTACTGCATTATTCACAACATTAAATAATCATCAAAGACGTTAAAACCTTCAAACTGGAAAGTGAAGCTATTTCTTAAATTGGAAACCAACAAGGTGCAGTGTTTTGGTGCTGTAAGTTCCAGTGGAATCGGAGCATTGCTTGATTGGCAGGATATTTCTTTTGTAAATAGCATATTACTGCAGTCATGTCCTCGTCCTGGGGTGTCACTTTTACTCTTCCAAAAAACAACGTAATGGTCCATCCTCTGCTGATGCCAGTTGACTGTTCGCACGTGTCAAAAATCGTGCAGAAGTAGTACCACCCCTGGTTTCAGACAAAGAAAATGCGTCTTTTTTGTTGTCTGTGAGCTATACACTTTCATTATTTGAATCACAAATAAATCCAGAAAAGTATGTGTAATTTTAAGTTTGACTGCTATTTGTTACCATAGAATTAAAAAATACCTTGTTTTCCCTTATTTTATTCTTTAATCAAAAATCAATATCTGAAAATTCCTTTCATTTTCGTTTTTGCTTCTAAAATGAAATTTCAAATAGCAAAAAGTACACGGACCAAGATGATATGTCAAGATTTATTGAAAGCTAAGAATTCTGATATTTTTTTAACCTGTGCCTTGTTTCTTTTGTCTTTTTAATTTTACCTTAGGAAAGGAGATTATCACAGATATCTGGCAGAATTTGCCACAGGGAATGATCGAAAGGAGGCTGCAGAGAACAGCTTGGTTGCTTACAAAGCTGCTAGTGATATAGCAATGACAGAACTTCCCCCAACGCACCCCATCCGTTTAGGACTTGCCCTGAACTTCTCTGTATTCTATTATGAAATTCTTAATTCCCCTGATCGTGCATGCAGGTGAGTGCTATACACCCTTGTGTAGTTCCTTTTGAGAGATTTCAGTTTTTAGATTTAAGTACATTTCCTAAAGTTCCAATATTTTAAGAAGCTAAAAATATCAAGGGATGCATTTTGCACGGTGGGGATTGCCAAGTTGGAAGGATACATGACCATGACTATTTCCACACCCAGGATGTGGCGATTTATTATACACATTAAAAATCTGGTACCCAAAACACAACGGGGGTTGCCTTTATTCTAAAGTCTATTTTGAATGAGAAATGTGTTTAATTAACGATGTCTTTGTTCATCTTTAAACTAGGCTGGCAAAAGCAGCTTTTGATGATGCCATTGCGGAACTAGACACACTGAGTGAAGAAAGCTACAAGGACTCTACACTCATCATGCAGTTATTACGTGATAACCTGACACTATGGACTTCAGACATGCAAGGCGATGGTAAGAGTCCGTAATTTTACTTGCAGTATTTGTGTTGTGGTGTGTATAGATAGGTTGTACAGCCAATCTTCCCTACAATCTTAGTTCTTTGTGATCAATTTATTTGGTCTTAATTACCCATTAATTGAAGTCATCAACAAATTGTTTTAGCAAAAAGCTTTGTTTACAATTCCTGGTAGTCGCTGCTTCTACCTCACCACCAAATCATTAGAAATATTTCAGCATTAATGATTTTTAGGGCTGCAACTAATGATCATTTTGGTAGTCGACTAATCGTTCAATTTGTTTCCTGATTAGTCACGATTATTTCATGGCTGACTATTTTGATGCCTGTGACCTGTGGTTGCACATCCTGTTCTGGGCTCCAGTGCATGTCTTACCTCATCTGCTCATGTCTGTCCACCTGTGAATGTCACTCTGATGTCTCTGCATTAACACGATTAAAATTAATAATAAATTAAAATAACCAGTGAAACATATGAATTTAAAAATCAGATGTTTTATATTAGTGTGACCATCACAAAAAAGAAATACATTAAACAATACAAACTAAAGTGCACATGGTCTTTAAATAAACAAAGTGCATTTAACTTAACCAAAAATGGCCACTGGGGTGTTTTTATAGTCCAAAAGTTTAAATAAAGTTTCAATAAAAATAAAATATTGTACAGTTTATAAAAGATTCAGTTCATATATTCCTGATTGCAGTGGAGGAACGCGAGCATTTCGACATGCTCTGGTGTGAGGCTGGCTCTGTTCTTTGAGACAATGTTCCCAGCTGCTGATAAGAGACGCTCCGAGGGAGTAGAGGTAGCAGGAATACACAAGAATGATTTTGCAGACAGAGAAAGATGTTTTAATCATCACACTCTGAAGGAAAAGGGTTGTAGTTTATCACATGATGTACTGTATTATGCCGAAATAAAAAAATAATGGACTAAAATATGTAACATGTTAATTACTGATATACTCCATAACACAAGTTACTTAATGTTAGAAATGGTTTACTATTCATATGAACTCAAATATTATACGAAAAAAGAATAAAAAAAGCTAGGATGTCTCAGCTACTCCTTTTCACTCGTTTACTACAGCTCCAAACACGTTAGCAAACATTACTGAAATTATATTCACTTAGCCCTTAAACAGACGCAACTGGCTAGAGTCAGTTTCTAGTGCAATTTGGAAGCACGCCGAAGCAGAGTATATGCGGCAACGTACATTCATTGAACTCCACAACCGGCTGTAGTTGTGTCTCGGTGCAATTTGCCAGGATGGCGGGGCCGAGTATATTCAGTGACACACATTCATTGAACCCCGCAACCGGCTATATTTGCTTCACAGAGCAATTTGGCAGCATGCCGGAGCTGATCAGTCAGTGCCTTACATTCGTTGAGCAGCCAGCTTGTGACCACTGCCGGCCCCGGCCGAACTGCAGCAGCACTGTCTCTGGGGATGAGCCTACAGTCATCAGCGTTTACCTCTGTGTGTTTGCATACTGCCACTTCAAGCGCAGTTGACTCGGTGATTTACTGAATTTCATCAATTGGCTTCAGTTGCACCTTGAACATACAATAGATTGTTACAGTAGTTTTTTTTTTTTTATATAGTTTTTACAGTTCATTTGCAGTGTGTAAAATGATCAGTGTTGCAGTAATTGAGATGCTCTTTGCATGAGAAAAAATAAAGTGTTCCATTAAAATTTCACATTTTCTTTGTGAATTGTGACGTTGGCTAAAAAGTATTTGCCATCCAGGGGTGGGTTATCTATCATTGTCGAAACCTTGATGTACACATTATAGTACAAACATCAACGTTAACACGTGACACTAACTTTACTCGCTAAAACGTACCTCTCGAGAGACAGCGGCATCACAGCTCGAAGATGCTTGCGTTTCAGATGCTCATGCATCGCAGTGGTGCTGCCGTGAAAAGAAAGCTCCGCTTTGCATAATCCGCATTCCACTTTTTTCCTTTTTCAGTGAAGTGCTCCCACACTTTAGACCGTTTTCGTCTCAATTTTTTTCCATCTCCTTCCCCCTCTCTCTATCCAACTCACCATTGCAACCATGTTTATTTTCCTCTACATTCTTCTCCTCAGACGTTCTTCTTTGATGCTAAGACTGTGTGCAGTCTTGACAAACAATGACAAACAATACTTCCCCCAGGCATTCATGTAGTGCATTGCAGTTACAAAAACCAATGTGGTTCTTTGTGACTGGAGTCTCTTGAAGGTTCTGTTTGACGCGTCGACAATTTTTTGTAGTCAACGTCGTCGATTACATTGACTAATCATTGCAGCCCTAATGAGTTTGGGAAAGGAGGAGAGGAGAATCACATGAAATCTGTTCAGTAGCTGATCAGTTGTAAACTGGAGTTCCTGTCGTATACAAGACTGGTAAGAGTGAGTTATAACAGTTGTTGATATCCGAGAAAATCTCAAACTGGTGTGTTTTGCATTATTACAGAAGCCCATCTAAGCAGTCATGCATAAGATGTCTATCGGATGCAGTGAAACTTATTTAAGAGCATGTGTTGATGTTTCAGTGGTAATGTGAAAATGTTAAACTAGTAGAAATGACTTTATAAATGAAGTAAAACATTTTAAACGGATTTGTAACAGTTTTACTGAAATTAAAGGTTTTAGGAGTTAAATTCTGCTTGCAGAATATGCTTTGTTGCATTGCTGAATGCTTAAAAAAGCCCATTTAAAGTACAGTGGTGTTTCAATATCTCTTAGCCCTTAGCTCAGACAAATAACACAGGACTACTGTAGTAATTTGTATGAAATTTTGTGAAGGAGATTGTTTTCTTAGTCTGTATTCCACCCTTAAGGTGGGCAGATTAAAATATCTTGACCTCTGGAAAATATAATATCATATATAAAGAGAATAATGGCAAGAACCCATTTAGCACAGTGTTTTCTTGCTTTTATCAATGTGAAGTTTGCCACTTTAGAAAATTTCAAGCCATTCTTGCCCTTGCTGCTCGAAACAAGTCTTTTATTTGGGGGTGGAGGGGTGTTTGTGGCATTAAACACGTCACTCATACTTGTTTCAGATTTGATTTCTACACTCTAATGTTACCCTCATTTTTTTCTTCCTGTTGTCCCTTCTTTCTTCCTTTATTCATATAGATTCCTAAGGAAAAACAGCTGTTCATTCCCTATAAAAACTGTACTTTGTAAGTCAATATTCTGGCTTAGTGCTTCTGTTTTCACTAACTCCACTGCAACTTCTCACAGATGTCATTGTTTGAATTTACTTTCCATTTTACACAAAGGTTAGCTAGATGTTGCAGACATCTGTTTGTTTTGATGCAAGTGAAATGCTTCTTTTGTACTGGGCAACTCAAAAAAAAATATATATATATATATATATATATATAATATATATATAATATATATATATAATATATATATATAAATGTATTTGTTTGTAACTGGAGGCCTGTGGGACCTAGCAGCCAATAAAATGTACCTGCTTCACTCGTCTTGTCCAGGACTCAGACTTTGTAAGCAGGCCATGCCATTCTAAGTCAGTGGCCCCAGCTTACAAGTCCACTTAGAAGACTTGACTTTCAAATCTTTCAGTTCTCTAGTTATGTTCATGTTGCCTGCTTTTATTGAGTGTAAAAATGAACTTTCCATTACCCCGCATGGATTTTTTTGCAAGCCTCACTCGGAGCATGCTTACTTTTGTCACAAGCATAAATGTTAGATAAATGCATAGGAGGAAAGTGAAAGTTTAGACAACATTTTCTGCTTTTTCCCCATTTCTCCAAATTGTCAGGAGTCTGCCATTCCAGTTAGTTGTGTTTAATGATTTAGACATTTTACCTTTCTATGATAGTCATCCTGCTGCTTATTTTTTAGCATATTGTATTGTAGTTGTGTTGAATATTTCAGCTAAGATATTTTACTAGGAGACTCGTTTCACCTCTGTTTCAGAAGCTGTTGTGTTGTAGCTGTCAAACTAGAGATTTAGAATTATTTTCTGATATTTTTACTACTGAGGCTTACTATAGCTGTTGCCTACAAAAATTAAAATGTTGAAAACATCCCCTCTGTTTTTGCTTCATGTATTTGATCTTTGTAGGCGTGCGGCCTTGAGGAGCTTGATGCACATAAATTTTCAAGGTTTACTCTGTTTCACTAACTGCATGTTGATTTAACATCAAGCTCTTACCTGATTGAGCTAAATTTTATATCAGTTGCACCTCTTTTTTTAAGTCCTCAGAATGTTTGCACTTGTTCCCAGATTTGTAGAATTATTTTATTTTAGTTAGATGTGTAATACAATAATTGCAAATTGTTCTGCTTTTTTGAAAATGCTTAGTTAATAAGAACCCTAAAATGCTTTTGTTTTTCATTAGCATTTTTCAAATTTGGGAATTGTTTTTGCTTTCATACTTTTTTTTGATTTAATGTTTGAAAAACTGAACAGGTCCGTTCATGTGATTCTACACAATATTTTGTTTCTAGCATTTTGTCAGTTATTTTGTTTTTAATTTAACAATTGTACATCTTTCATCAGAGTGACATGCAATATTGAGGCAAACTTGCTTAAAATGTCTGTTACTGTGAATAATTTAAGCGAGCAGAAGATGAACTGATCAACAAAAGGAATAAAGTTAAAGATGACCTGTTTGTTTTTAGCATATTATGCAAGATTAGTGTGGTGTACATTGAAAGGAGAGGAGAGCCGTGCAAACATTTGGGCACCCCAAGATGTTTGAGGTCACAGGTAATGTTTACCAAGGTCTCGGACCTTAATTAGCTCATTAGGACTATGGCTTGTTCCAAGTGATCCAAATTGCAAAGCGTCAAACCATCCCAGCGATCAGCACTCATGGGCTCCACTAGCACGCTGAAAAATAATTGATGCTTACAAAGCAGGAGCGAGCAGGCTACAAGATGGCAAAATGTTTTCTGGTAGCTGTTTGCTCAATTCCTAATGTTATTAAGAAGTGGCAGTTAACCGGAAAGGTGGAGGGTCCAAGAAAATTTTTGAAAGAATTGCTCATTGGATTGGTAGACCCAATATGACTACAAAAGACCCTCAGAAGATTTAGCAGATTCCCTGGAGTGGTGGTGGTGCAGTGTTGTATTGTGTAGTGACCCATGAACAAATATGACCTTCATGGTAGAATCGGCCCGAAGAAGACATTTTCTGCATCCTAGTCACAAAAGTCGGCTTCTGAAGTCTGCAAATGAACATCTTGAAGTCAGCAGTCCACAGGACTTGTTTAAATATAACTTCTTGGCCACAATGTGCAAAGGTATGTTATTAGAAAAAAGCGTGCTGAATTTCAGGAAAGGAAGACCTCTCCAAATATTCTGCTTGGCACTGGATCGATCATGCTTTGGGGTTGTGTTGCTGCCAGTGGCACAGATAACTTCCTTATCATTGCTAGAAGGAATAATGGATTTAAATACCAGCAATTTCTGGAAGCAAACGTTGCACCATCTTTTTTTTTTTTTTTTTTTAAGTTGAAGCTAAAAGGGGATTGGTCCCACTAAAAGATAATGATCCGAAGCGCACCTTAAATACACGGAGAATATTGCAGAATTAAAAGCCTTTTGCAAGGAGAAATGGGTGAAAATACCTCGAGTAAGAACTGAACGATTCTTGGCTAGTAACACCCAAGCTGTGATACAAGCCAAAAGTAACAGACATTTTAAGCAAGGGTGCCCAGACTTTTGCATGCTACTGTAAATTCTTTGACAAAAGGGAAATCTGCAATGTTTGAAATATCACATGTAGGAATTGAACACTCTAACGGGGAATGAATCATGTTTTATTAGAACAATAAGTGGCTCCCAGTTAAGGGCCCCACCGTCACTGTAAACTCTCTTTTAGGAAGATTTTTTATAATTATAAAAAGTTTGGCATATTTTTACCTTTGTCCTGAATAAATTATTTCTGTAGCATGCAGTGTGTTGTCATGAAATAATGCTTTGTGATCATGCTCAAAATACAAGGTGCTGGTGTAAACAGACTACCTTAACTGTCTTAGCTTGTTGTATAGGTAAACACATGCATAAAAGAATGGGTGGTAAAATGGAGACTTCACTTCACTTGTTTACTCCTCCTGAAGATATAGTGAAGTTGACATTTGTTATATCAATAAAGCAAGTGTTTGCCTGTCCTGTGAACTTGTTTTGTGTATGGCTGTATTATCTAGGCTTCCATATGGATAGTGGAGAAGAATTATGGTCTTTAGGGTTATTGGAAAATATTTGGCTCTTTTGTTTTGAGTGCTAGAGTTTCGTCCTCATTCATGGTGTTAAGGTAAATTAAATATAGGGTCCACCCATGGTGGGGATTGATACAGACTTACAGTTTAGGCCTTGGGGTGGGAGTGGGGGTTCATATTTACAATTTGCTGCGGATTCTTTTTACTTAAATTTTTACTGCTTTTGCTTTAGGAGGAAATCACGCCAAACGTTTTACCGGTCAGTGTAGAAACACAATCTCCCTGTTGTCACAAGTCTTGATTAATAAGATGAGTGAAAATAGTGAGAATAAGGCAGGGGTCCTCAATCACATTCCTGGAGGGCCGCAGTGGCTGCAGGTTTTTGTTCTAACCCAGTTGCTTAATTAGAAAGCAATAATTTAGATAAAAATAATAATAATTTAGATAGAAGAATTTCATGGCTTCTTAGTTCTTTAACTCTGCTATGTCAGGTCATTCTCAAATCATAGATTTTCTTTCCCTTTCTATTGATATCATCCAAATGATTTGAAGGCTAAAGTGGATGAGTAATTCTCAGTCCTTCACTTTTATCTCTTCACTTTCCTTACAAGTATTTAATTAAATCTAGCGGGGCATGATAAATATACACAGGTATAAATGGTAACAAGCTAAATGGAGAAATGCTGGTCTCTTTTGTCATTTATATCTTACTGTTAATAAGGAACCATTAAAAATTGAGAGTACGGCTGTTCAAGACTAGAATAAGCAATGAGGGTTCAAAATCTTAACAAGCGAGACAACTAAAGTGAAGCAGAAGTGTTACTTGAGCAATAAGAGCTTCTTATTAAGCAAGTCACTGCGGTCCTCCAGGTCCTTGATCGAGGACCCCTGGAATAAGTCTATTTTAAGATTGCAGATCTCAGTTTAACATAAAACGTTAATCCTGATGAAAATTCTTGTTCCTTCAACATACCCTGAGTAGTAAGAAAGGCAAGGTAGAAAGAGATTATATAGTCATATGAAAACGTTTGGGAACCCCTCTTAATTCTTTGGATATCCTTTTAATATGACATGCCTTATGGACACAGTAGTATTTCAGCAGTGACATTAAGTTTATTGGATTAACAGAAAATATGCATCATAACAAAATTAGACAGGTGCATAAATTTAGGCACCCCAACAGAGATATTGTATCAATACTTAGTTGAGCCTCCTTTTGCAAATGTAACAGCCTCTAGACGCCTCCTATAGCCTTTGAGTGTCTGGATTCTGGATGGAGGTATTTTTGACCATTCTTCCATACAAAATCTCTCCAGTTCAGTTAAATTTGATGGCTGCCGAGCATGGACAGCCTGCTTCAAATCATCCCATAGATTTTCGATGATATTCAAGTCAGGGGACTGTGATGGCCATTCCAGAACATTGTACTTCTCCCTCTGCATGAATGCCTTTGTAGATTTCAAACTGTGTTTTGGGTCATTGTCTTGTTGGAATATCCAACCCCTGCGTAACTTCAACTTTGTGACTGATGCTTGAACATTATCCTGAAGAATTTGTTGATACTGGGTTGAATTCATCTGACCCTCGACTTTAACAAGGACCCCCAGTCCCTGAACTAGCCACACAGCCCCTCAGCATGATGGAATCTCCACCAAATATGACAGTAGGTAGCAGGTGTTTTTCTTGGAATGCGGTGTTCTTCTTCCGCCATGCAAAGCACTTTCTATTATGACCAAATAACTCAATTTTTGTCTCATCAGTCCAAAGCACTTTGTTCTAAAAATTAATCTGGTTTGTCTAAATGAGCATTTGCATACAACAAGCGACTCTGTTTGTGATGTGAGTGCAGAAAGGGCTTCTTTCTCATCACCCTGCCATACAGATGTTCCTTGTGTAAATTGTGCTGAATTATAGAACAATATACAGATACCATCTACAGCAAGATGTTCTTGCAGGTCTTTTGGAGGTGATCTGTGGATTGTCTGTAACCATTCTCACAATCCTGCGAATATGCCGCTCCTGTATTTTTCTTGGCCTGCCAGACCTGGGTTTAACAGCAACTGTGCCTGTGGCCTTCCATTTCCTGATTACATTCCTTACAGTTGAAACTGACAGTTGAAACTTCTGAGAGAGCTTTTTGTAGCCTTCCCCTAAACCATGATACTGAACAATCTTTGTTTTCAGATCTTTTGAGAGTTGCTTTGAGGATTCAGAGGAGAGTCAAAGGGAAGCACAACTTGCAACTGACCACCTTAAGTGCCTTTTCTCATGATTGGACACACCTGTCTGTGAAGTTCAAGGCTTAATGAGCTAATCCAACCAGTTTGGTGTTGCAAGTAATCAGTATTGAGCAGTTACATGCATTCAAATCAGCAAAATTACAAGGGGACCCAAATTTTTGCACAGCCAGTTTTCCCCTTTGATTTAATTTCATACAACTAAATACTGCTATACTCCAAATCTTTGTTTGGAAAACACTCCAGTACTCAGATGTTCCTAGGAAATGAAAGACATGTCACGGTTATCTTTTTTTGTTGAAAGTAAATTATTATGCAGGCTGAGAGGGGTTCCCAAACTTTTTCATGACTGTAAATAGCTAACAGTAGTAAAAGTTGACAAATAGAAAAATAATGCCAATAATAAAAATAATGGATGAAAATGGCAATAATGAAATTCCTCTGCTTCCTATAAGGCATAGCCAGTTCCTTAGTGACCTGTAAACAAAACTGACCCCCTTTCTGTATTTATCCTCGTATTCCTCTGCAATACAGCCCACAGTAGAGGAGTTGTGTGGAAATTTCTGCACAGTGTATGCGTCTTAATTGAGCAAAGTGTTGTTGAATTACTCTTAGACATGGCAGAAATGATCCAGTTGCGGCATATATTTTTTTATTTTTTTTTTTTAAATCCATTAATGATGCCAGCTTGGCACTTCTCATAGAAGCAATCTGTCTATCCTGACACAGCACCTATCTAGGCCGTCCATGCTCTTTTGTGTGTGTATATTTCGAAACGTTGTTTTATACAGAATTTGTACTGTACTGTCATATTTCAGAAGGGGCTGTTCCTTTTAAAAAGCTTGTGATGAAGTCTTTGCTCATACTGTAGTTCTGCAGTTCTTGGCGGGCTTTATGAGCCTATGAGGAATTGATCAAACGTTTTAGTTGGCTGGACCGCAACATATATACTGGCTGTTCATTTCACATCTTATATGGACTCTCAGTATGTTCTAAGAGAATACATATAGGAGAAGTGTTCCTGATTTTTACAATTTTTAAATCTGTTCTCAAGTGAATAAACAGAGGAAAATAACTTTGTTATTGTTATGTGGTAGCGTCGTCAAGAGTCTCAATTTCATTACTGATGTTTAAAGGTTTTCTTTCAAAATCTGGATATACCACTTTTACTATCCATTCTTCCTTCAACCCAGTGTCTGCCCTAGAGAAGCGGCCCCAAAGCATAATGTTCCTCCCCACCAAGCTTGATGGGTAGGTATGGCGTTTGACATATCATTGGCAGTCCCTTCCATCTGCCGGGCAAATGCCTTTGTGTTGAGGCCAAAAAGTTCAATTTTGGTCTCGTCAGACCCAAGTACATGACTCCAGAATGCAGGACTCTCGTCAAGATGTCTGTTGGCGAATTCTAATCGAGCTTTCAGATGACATTTGTTTAGTAGTGGCTTTTTCTGGCAACTCTGCCATACAGCCTCTCTCTGTGCAAAACCTTCAACATTGTAGTCTTGTGCACACCCACTCCAGCTGTAGATACCGAGCTTTGCAGGTCACTGAGAGTCACCTTAGGATTTGCTTTTGCTTCTCTGACTAGTTTTCTTGGTATTTTCTTTATTAACAAGGCAGTCTGACTTACGCCAGTTCACTATGCTTTCAGTTGTCTTCTACTTTGCTATGATGGCCTTCGCCATGGACACACTGAGGCTAAGGACCATGGCAATCTTCTTGGTACCATTGCCATTTTTAAACTTCTTAATCACAGCGGTTCTCACATCATTAGAAAGTTCCCTTTTCTTCATTTTGTCAGTTTGAGGTTTCATCAAATAAGCCACTTTCTCAGTTGTATGTTCCTAAGAGCCGGCCTGAATAATCACTGATGGGGGCCGCTTAACAAGCTAGAGGATTAATTGCTTGAATGGTTACACCACCAGTTTTCATTACCCTTATTGTATTGTTAACAGTCGCACAGTCTCCAAGCTATTTGGGGTCGAATACATATTCAACAGCAGATATCACTGATGTGTTGTGTATCATTGCAACATAATTTGATTTTCAGGATTTTTTTTTTTTTTTTTTTGTGAAAATTTATTGTAAAAGAGGCCCTCGTGTCCAGGTATGCTACTCGTCTACCTTGATGTGTCTTAATTTACATATGCACATTTTCCCAGGCAGACTATAATATACAATATACACTGCCTGGCCCAAAAAAGTCGCCACCAAAAAAAAAGGTCACACACTCTTACTATTTCATTGGACCGCCTTTAGCTTTGATTATGGCACGCATTCGCTGTGGCATTGTTTCGATAAGCTTCTGCAATGTCACAAGATTTAGTTCCATCCAGTGTTGCATTAATTTTTCACCAAGATCTTTTGATGCATTGATGATGGTAGAGTCTGACAGCTGCGCAAAGCCTTCTCCAACACATCCCAAAGATTCTCAATGGGGTTAAGGTCTGGACTCATGTGTGAAAATGATGTCTCATGCTCCCTGAACCACTCTTTCACAATTTGAGCCTGATGAGTCCTGGCATTGTCATCTTGGAATAAGCCCGTGCCATCAGGGAAGAAAAAAATCCATTGATGGAATAACCTGGTCATTCAGTATATTCAGGTAGTCTGCTGACCTCAGTCTTGGAGCACATACTGTTGCTGAACCTAGAGACCTGACCAAGTGCAGCACCCCCAGATCATGGCACTGCCCCCACAGACTTGTACAGTAGGCACTAGGCATAATGGGCGCATCACTTCATCTGCCTCTCTTCTTACCCTGATGCGCCCATCACTGTGGAACAGGGTAAATCTGGACTCCTCAGACCACATGACCTTCTTCCATTGCTCCAGAGTCCAATCTTTATGCTCTCTAGCAAATTGAAGCCTTTTCTCTGGTTTGCCTCACTGATTAGTGTTTTCTTCGGCTACACAGCTGTTCAGTCCCAATCCCTTGAGTTCTTTTCATTGTGCGTGTGGAAATGCTCGCTCTTTCACTACTAAACATAGACCTGAGTTCTACTGTTTTTTCTTCGATTTGATTTCACCAAACGTTTGTTTATTGCCGATCACGATCATTCAGGATTTTTTTCCGGCCACATTTCATCCTCTTAAGACGATGGATCCCCAGTATCCTTCCAGTTTTTAATAATGCGTTGGACACTTCTTAACCCAATTTTAGTAGTTTCTGCAATCTCCTTAGATGTTTTCTCTACTTGATGCATGCCAATGATTTGAGCCTTCTCAAACAGACTAACATCTTTTCCACGACCACGAGATGTGTCTTTCAACATGGTTGTTTAAGAAATGAGAAGCAACTCATTGCACCAGTTGGGGTTAAATAACGTGTTGCCAGCTGAAAGATAATCGCCTATGCAGTAATTATCCAATAGGAGCCGCTTACCTATTTGCTTAGTTAAATCAAGGTGGTGACTTTTTTTTTGGCCAGGCAGTGTATTTGTATGTGTTTCTCATTATTTCTTGTTTCCAAGGGTGGTTTTGGTCAATTATCTTGATACAACTCTGCCTCCTTTGTATTGTACGTGTATTCATTTTGTAAAGTCTTAGATGAAGGTATCAACCAAAAGGATATTTGCAAATGGATAATTTTAGTAATGTCAGACTTTTTTGAAAAGTCTAGAGCCATTGCCATCTGTCCTCCATCAAGCTGTCAGCTATATTTGGATATATCTGTCTGGCCCTTTTGTTCCTGCGTGTAGAGTACATTTCATTTGTCTGTTTTAGTGTAAAAAACTGTATGTGATATTTGCTAATAGAGAGTTATGTGGGAGCTGGGAAGATATAGCACCACAATCTGAAGGGTGGGCTTTTGAAAAGCAGTAAAACGACATTCTGCAACCCTGCATATTTAATACATTCCAGGATGTGTTTTTTAATATCTTGAGTATCCAAATTGTAAATCAAAGTACCATTCCATACATACATTGACAAGGTAGCAGCCATGTTGTGACAGTTAATGGTGGATCTCTTTATTTGTGGGTTTTTTTTTTAGGGTTCTATTGTAAATGTTTGGCGATTGGCATCTTGCAGTTGATTAGTGGGGATCCTAAATTTCCAGAGGCGCTTGCCCTGTTTTTTTTTCTTTTCTACTGAAATAAAATTTTAACCTGTCTAATTTGTTGTAACAAGTCTGAGTACAGAGTCCTTTTTAATATTTTTCTTTTTATGAATTTAGGTGAAGAACAAAGCAAAGAAGCATTGCAGGATGTGGAAGATGAAAACCAGTGAGATGCCACAGCCAATGAAATCCATTTCACCCCTTTAAAGCCACCTTCTTCACGAGTCCCTAACGTTGCACTGAGAATCGCCAAATTCGACTTAACGCTGGTTCTCAGTTAGGTCTGTGCCCACTTGGGCCTAATAGGGTTGCTTTTTCCTTTTTTATTATTTTATTTGAAAATTTTACCCAGTTTTTTTTTTTTTTTTTTTTCCTTTTTCTTTTTTGAAAGGAAAAGCTGGAGTGTCTGTGGATTTTTTTTCTCTGGTACAAGCTGTCTTGATGTTATTAGTTGAAATACACTTGGTTTGCTTCATGGTTTTTTCCAGCATTTTATCTCTTTCTTGGATGTAGGTCTTTTTAATAAATATTAAAAAGCATTTATTACCAAAACATCTATTGTAACTAGATGTGGGAATTGTAACATTTCTGTGTTAGTGAAAACATCAATGGCAGATTAGTAAAGGCCTGTGAGTCTGAAAAGTGCCCTTTGTTGTTACTTCTGTTACAGTCTTTCAAAGGAAGTTGGCAGAATGTTGAATATCCATGTGGAGCAAAATACTTAACTTTTACAACTTAGTGGTTATTGTAATGTTTTGTAGTGTTATGGACTGTATTTTATGTGCTAAAATACTGTATGCGCACAGTCTTGCTGATTTCAGAGGATGGCTGGTAGCAGTTTTAAAAATCCAAAGGATCCCTCTCCTGCTTTGTTTCCTTCAACACACCTGTCCCACCATTCCCAGTTCCCAGCCCATAGCAGGTCCATATTGGCCATGGTTTCCAAGTCTGCCTGCCTGCCTGCCTGCGTGCGTGCGTGCGTGTGATAATTCAGTTTGTATTTTTCTTCCTTTATCCCCCACTTTCTCTCTTTCTCTTTCTCTCTCTCTCTCTCGTTCAGTACGTGTAACTTGAAGCTAATTTGTACTACTGGATATCTGACTGGAGCCACCGATACAGAATCTGTATTGTTCTTACTGAAACACAGCATGGAATTAACATTAAACTTAAAATAAAACAACCTAAATTAAACATCATTACGTCTTATTTTTGAGTGATTCAAGTCCATAGCATTTGCCTCGTAAAGTCAGCTGATTGCAGTGCTCTGGTACGGGCATTCCTACTCCTCCTGTGCACCATCCCTTTTTCAGCAGCCTTACCGATTTTTGTTGTGTGTTTTCCAAAAATGTGCCACTTTGCTGTTACGAGGTAGATTATTTGTTTTGGCTGTTGTGTGTGCCATTTAAATGATCACCATCTTCTTACTTGATTGTTGTTGTGATCCATGTTCCATGTCTATGAATATGCACAAAAGATCATTTTAATAAAGCAGCATCATCTTACTGATGCATACATACTCTTATCAAAATGAATGTGCAGGTTTTCACATGTAAATAAGTACAAGTGCTTTAAAAAATGCCTTTAATATTTAGACACAAATGGTCTACATTACTGCAGCATGAATGCAGATCTCGTCTGTAGTTTTGGTGGCAACGGTTAAACGTTTCAGATGTTCAGAGTACCTACAGGAGGCTCAGGAGCCTCTTCATTTCAGCTGTGATGTTATAGCTCTTGATCTTTGATAAAAGGGAGCAAAAATCGGCTTCTTCCACTTTATGCTTCTGCTTGTTTTCCTCATCCTCTGTGTCTTCAGTTCTGTGAGGAGCAAATATTAAAATAAATAATAATATATATATATACTCAGCAATAAAAGAAACGTCCTCTGACTTTCAACTGTTTTTACTTTCAGTAAACTTAATGTGTAAATATTTGTATGAACACTAAAAGAGTCAACACCATAAGACATAAACTAAAAATGTTTCACAATGTGTCCCTGAATGAAGGGAGCCTCAAAATCAAAAGTACCAGTCAGTATCAGGTGTGGCCACCAGCTGCTTGAAGTACTGCAGTGCATCTCCTCCTCATGGACTGGACCAGATTTGTCAGTTCTTGCTGTGAGATGTTACCCCACTCTTCCACCAAGGCACCTGCAAGTTCCTGGACTGGCCCTAGCCCTCACCCTGCGATCCAACAGGTCCCAGACGTGCTCAATTCCTTCGACGATAAACACGAATCCGTCCATCACCCCTGGCGAGACAAAACCGTGACTCATCAGTGAAGAGCACTTTTTGCCACTCCTGTCTGGTCCAGCGAAGGTGGGTTTGTGCCCATAGGCGGCGTTGTTGCTGGTGATGTCTGGTAAGGACCTGCCTTACAACAGGCCTACAAGCCCTCAGTCCAGCCTCTCTCAGCCTATTGCGGACAGTCTGAGCACTGATGGAGGGATTGTGTGTTCCTGGTGTGACTCGGGCAGTTGTTGTGGCCATCTTGTACCTGTCACGCAGGTGTGATATTCGGATGTACTGATCCTGTGCAGGTGTTGTTACACTATCTTCCACTGCAAGGATGATCAGCTGTCCTTCCTGTCTCCCTGTAGCGCCGTCTTAGGCGTCTCACAGTGCGGACATGGCAATTTATTGCCCTAGCCACATCAGCAGTCCTCATGCCTCCCTGCAGCATGCCTAATGCACGTTCACGCAGATGAGCAGGGACCCTGGGCATCTTTCTTTGGGTGTTTTTCACAGTCGGTAGACAAGTCTCTTTAGTGTCCTGCGTTTTTAGAACTGTGACCTTAAATGCTACTTTCTGTAAGCTGTTAAGGTCTTAACGACCATTCCACAGGTGCATGTTAATTAATTGATTATGGTTAATTGAACATGCATGGAAAACATTGTTTAAACCCTTTACAATGAAGATCTGTAAAGTTATTTGGATTTTTAAAACATTATTGTTGAAATACACAGTCCTGAAAAGGGACGCTTTTTTGCTGAGTATATATATATATATATATATATATATATATATATATATATATATATATATATATATAAATAATATATAGGTGAAAAAGATGACGAGGAGCCAATGACTCTATTGCTTTAAATGAATGGAGGCCTAATTTGGAAGATTGCTCACACGTCTTAAGATTCCAAGAAAGACTACTGTATATAAACCAGGACACGTGTATTACTTTAGAAAATAAAACCATAAGCTGTTAAAATCTAGAGAAAGGAAAATAAAATGGCTGGCAGGAAACTCACACATAGCAGGTGTAGAAAAGGCGCTCTGAAAGTGCACACGTGGCAGAGAACAGAGCACAGTCGAACACTGTGGAATCATTGGCAAGGATAAGCTCTGTGAGCTGCTGAACCTTTTCTGGCGAGATGTCACTGGTGTAGACGTCACTGAGCGCACGTTCCATCTCCTTAACAAAAGAAAATGAACAGCTGTTACTCATGCAGCAGTGCACGGTTTCCATCAGGTCTCTCAGACTGTCCTTGAGGAAGATGCTCAGGCGTTTGAAGTGCCACTCTGCCAAGCCTCTCCTTTCTCACACTCATTTCTGTTCTACATAATGCAGACAAGTGGACAACAAGGTGAACTTCCTATTTTCTTTTGTCCTTCACTCGCAGTCATTAATACCCGAGTGTAACTTTAATCCTGAGAGATCACCTGTAAATCGATACTGGTGTGAAATGGCCGTTTAAAATGGCAGATATTTGTAGTTGTGGTGGTTCCCACTACTGGTAGTGAACTTGTGGTAAGCTTGTACGTTTTAGTTTTCATGTGCAGCAGACCCAATATGAGCCGTATATGCGGCTCATTAGTTGATTAACAGTGAGTGGCTCACAGTGGTTTCACCTCCTAAGGTGCCAGTCCATTGCTGTGCCTATTTATGTATGTGCGGAGTTCTAAACGACCACCCACTTTAATAGAACCAAAGGAGATGTACCCAAAATATTGGTTCCCAGAAACCGAATTCATTCTCTACTTCAAATTGCCACTGACCTTAAGGCACTTTTGTAACTTGTGAATCCATTTTTCAAAACACTCCCAGAAGAATATGCTTTTTTTCAGCTGTGCCAGCTCTCTATTCTTTGCCTTGGTGACATCTTCTCTATCCTTGTAGCATTTTCCACACATGTTGACCTTAAGCCAAAAATCGCAAGGTGCCAGGTCAGGCAAGTAGGTGGGACATCCAAAAGGTTCATGCCAGGGGCACCAACTAAGCGGATAGTTTTGGTGGATTCATGTGCAGGAGTGTTGCGGTGAAGGAACCAGTCAGGCAGTTTGCACTTGGGGTGACATTTCTTCAGACTTTGGAAAACTCCAGCTAAACATTTCTTTGTGTAGATGTCACGATTCTCTCATGAGAGAAGAAAATATCGAGCATCGCCTTCATGGTAGACATCGCACAATGGACTGGGCGGTTGGTGCTCCCTTTTCAGAGCAAACCATGCTCTGCTGTATTTCTCTGGATCCAGTTTGCATATTTATACTTCAAGTCAATGTGCAGTACTGCATTTTGGTGGGTCTTGGGTGTGGAAAACTCTTCTGCCTGTCCCATTTAAAAACGTGCTGCTTTGAAGAAATGTGAACAGGGTATTGGACTCTCTAAGTGCTTTAACCCATTTGGCATTAACCCCGAGTTGAGTAAATACAGTTAACCCAGAGTCAGGCCTAGGGTGGCTTGCTGGCATGTGGTGGATGAAATCTAAAAAGTGTTCTGTATGGTCTTCACCCAAAAAGCCATACAATCTGTTTTGGAACAAACTGAATTGAACTGGAGTTGTACCTGATTCTGTCTTGAGAATTCTGCAGGAGCTGGAGCACATTTCTGAAGATCAAGGTGGACTGCTCTGTTCAGCTCAGTGTCTTTCTACACATCACGATAAGCAGAGCTGAGAAGAAACTACACCATCCACTGCACCTGCTAAGAGTCCCAGTACACCAGTGTGTGCAGCATCGCATACCCACACTTGTTCCTGTCTTCCACTACAAATATTTTCTAATTCTTAATAAACTGTTTTCTGTGCTTCCAAAAGAACATAAAATCCTTAACTCAATATAAACTCTGTGTAATGAGTTGAGTATCTTGAGCATCTGAAGAGGTCATGTTCCTTTTTTAACAAATGCATGTTAATGGTTATTTCGGGCTGGTAAGTTGTGCTATTTCTGTTGCTGAAGATCCTTTTAAACACTCTGTTAAGATTAGGGAGCCCTCTTAGGTTGGTGTCTGCCTCTCTGGACACCATTTGAGTCGGAGCGCTTCGGCAAGTGCAGATGTGAGCTGACGGATTGGACAGGAAGCAGCAGATCAGTAAGTGCGAGTCCCCGTGGTGGCCAGTGAGCTCTCGCCAACAGGTGCCGTGCTGGCCTGAAACCAGGGGAGCAAACCCAAGAAAAGAAACTGGGATGGGATGCAAAGCAAAAGCAGCACACCAGTTTATCATATAGAAATACCTTTTTCTTAATCGTGTTTATTTAAAGGTTACATTGCATTGGTTGTTTAATTGTTAAACTGAGGTTATGTGATTTTTTATTTTTATTTAAATCCCAAATTAACACAGTAATCCATAGCACCTACCAGTCTATGCTGCATGCAGATGCATGAATGATGCAGCCAGTGTCCCATCAGGGCCAAGTGTGCCTTATGCCAGATTCACAGGTAGGTAGGTAGGAGAAGTGAAGATGGAGCAGCATTCGGCAGGACCCCATGTTCTGGTACAAAGAGTCGCAGCAGACACCTGTACAAAACTCGCCTCCAGTCGCATACATCCCATTAACAGTGAATAATTTGATCTCAATTTGTAAGCCTTCACACATCCTGTACATCTCTGTAACCAAAGCCAGGTGAAGTAGGACGTGACAACTGATCTCTGCACTGTCCGAATCGGCACCTAACGTAACGGCCGGCTGTTTTCAAGGTCTGTGTATGTGAGACAAGTAAAGCATGCAAAGGCAGCGTGGAGTCGCCCCTTACAATGCAGTGATGGGACATTTGTTATGTTTATTTGCTTAGCACATACTTATTAAAAGGCAACTTACAAAAGAAGTCGGCATCAACATATGAAAGACAAATATACTGCTGAGGAGTAAAGATCATAAGCAAAGTTTTTTCAATGTAATTATTTGTGTAACATGCATGAATGTTATAAAATCACAAGCACAGCCGCCTATTGTCTTGACGTTTTGAACGTTGTTTAGGGTCTGATGACTTGTAGGTCCGGGTGATGCGCCGCATGTGCACAAGTGCATCCCAGTATAGGCCTGGGATGGAAATATGAAAAGTGTTTGGTAGTTTGTATACTAAAAAAAGGTGTTCAAATTCTAAAATACAACTGAAAAGTAAAGGCCAGCTACAGTGACGACGCAAGGAATGCATTCAAATAGTTAAATCATAAAATGTCTGCTCTTACCTTAAACGAGAGCAAACCATCCCTGTCCTTGTCAAATTTATCAAAGGACTTCTTGTAGTAGTTTTGGCGCCTTTTGCATACATAACAACATCTTCTTAAGTATTCTTGGGGAGAAAAGTCTGAAAAATAAAACGAGAGAAGCATCAAGTATTGAACCAAGAAGGCTAAGGAATAAAACGCAGCATTTCAACTGCGCCCGGGCTGCCATTTTATATATCAGCAGTCAGGCACTGTAGAGTAGCGGCTAAGGCACTAAACTTTGTGGTTTAAAGTTGGCAGACCTGCCTCTGTCTCAATGTGTGCCCCAATGAGGCAAGTTGCATACGTGCACATAAAAGAAAAAACTAAATAATTGAAGAAATATTTTGCAATCTTAAAAAATTAATAAGCTAAATATAATAACTCATGCTGTGTTCATTATGGTTTTCTTTGTTAATGCATTTCTTCACCAGTTTTTCCTGTTGCAAGGAAAGTATCCTGGTGGCATTGGGCATAAGGCAAGAGTCACGCTGATGTGGGCTGGAGGGACTTTACAGGTTATAAGAGATGACAAAGACATGAGACTCGACAGTGACATTCAAGGAATGCCTTAAGAAATGTGCTCTTCAGTGGAAAGGATGTAATACCGTGTTTCCCCGAAAATAAGAGCGGGTCTTGTATTAATTTTTGCTTCAAATGATGCACTAGAGCTTATTTTCAGGGGATATCTTATGTTTATTCATGTACAAAAAATATACATTTATCCAAATACAGTCATGTCATCTTCTGGAATATCGTCCTGACTCTCCACATTCAAACCCTGAATTCCAGCCGCTTTTAGGATCCTCTGGGATCGATGTGCGATGAATGGTCTGAGTGGTGAAAAACAACGCCGACATACAAATGTTTTCATGTTGCCTTTATATTCAGGCGTCACATATTCCCCAAAGTGATGGCACGATACATTTTAAAAGTCTCATATAGCGTCTTCTATGTCGTCTTTTTTTTTTTTGCACTTTGTACCATCAGAATGTACTTTGGATTTGAGGTATTTGAGCCACAGAGAAAAAAAAACTAAGACATAATGAAAATGTCTATTTTGTGATTAAAATGGAAATTCCAGCTTTAAACTCAACATGTTCACTTTAACCCATAGTTTACTTTGTCATGAAAGCAGACCATCGTAAACGTCATCTTAAAACCGACCCAGTTGTTAAATCGCTACGTGCTTCTGGGGCTCCCTCCTGACCTGACAGCAGCGGCAAGCAGCAATTCATCACCACACAGAACACATTAAATTTATAATACGGGGGGTCCTCGAGTTACAAAGTCTCGAAATACAAACGTTTCGAGTTTACAACGCTCACTCCCATAAAAACTTAAAAAAATTGAGACGTGAGAAGGAATAAAGGTAAGGATTTTTTTTTACACTCATTTTTTCTGTTCCTACAGTACAGTGTACAGTACGGTATATTTATGTCCTTTTTCTGTGGCTTCGTTGTGTTTTTATGTTCTAGATTGTTAGGATAGGTAAGTGACTTAAGATTAGGGTGTGTTTCGACTTACACCAAAATTTGGGTTACATCACTGTTGTAGGAACGGAACTGTGTTGTAACCCGAGGACCCCCTCTATTCAGCTCTCTGCACACTTAGAATTCTTAGATTGATACTTGATATCAATTTCATTATGAAATGCATTAAATATGTAGGTTACATTTACAGATAAATCGTTAAACTTTGTTTAAATAACGAATACTATTAATAGCTGCTGTCTCGCAGGGAGTCGCGTCCCTTGTGATCCCTGCCTGGAATTTGCATGTTTTTCTGGTGGGTTTCCACGGTGTGCTCAGTTTTCCATCCAAAGACATGATGAATGTTTGGGGATTTGGTGAAGCTACAATGACGCCAGTGTATGTGTGTGTGCTTGTGCTCAGGGATTTTGTTTCTGTCTTGCGGCGATGCTGCTGGAATGGGCGCATCCCTGAAATGATGGATGTAATCATTAAACATCCTTTTCTGAGATGCTGTGGCAAGAGGTTAGGAGCACGCACCACACAACAAACCAACTCAGGATCCAGATTAGGACCCGAGTGCAGCCATGCCAGCGGATGCCACCTCAGCACCACACAAGTTCAGACGGAGTGGAACAGTGGGAGGTTTTTTTATGGTGGCTGGAGTGCCAGTTCTGCCACCAACCCCCAAGTTTTTCCCTGCAGGTTGGAGGGCCTACATGCAGGGTTGGATGCAGATTAACGTCATACACAGGACGGAGCAACTGCAGGTTAAGGGCCTTGCCCAAGATGTCCTCGGAATTTAATGGATGTTTCAGGTACATGCATCGCATAGCGTGAAGTATAAAACTGGCCTTAGGCGCCTTACTTTTCAGCTGACGATCTGGACTAGGGCTTGTTTTCGGTGGAGGTCTTATTATGTATTATTGAACACACAGCCGGCACACGCATGTTCATAGGTGGAGTGGGTCAGCACTGCCACATGTGCGGAGGACAGTGAGATTCTTCCCTCTCTGGTGCTATGCTCAGTGCGTATTACTTGTACTGCCTTACTTTGAAACCTCCGTCCCCCTTCCCTGAAATGACAACCTCACCTTGAAGTTGGAATTCCAAAAGAACCTGCTAAGATTGGATTTTTTTCATATTTTATTGTTACAGCATGGAAACATTTACTGAGCAGTCCAACTGGAGTTCATTTGTTTTCTAAGTACAAATGTAGGCGTTTCTGCCACACGTGATATCCCTTGAGCAAGATTAAAAATGTTTAGTGAAAGGACATGTTTAATATTTTTTCAATGAGTTGTACAGCAGACAGTATTTGAAGTTCTGTCAACTAGTGTTATTTTCCCCCACTTACATGAACCTTGGTGATTTGTGTTCCACCAGCTCTCTGGAATTTCACCCTTAGGAGTAACAGTGTTAAGGGTGCCACTAATAAGGTCTTATTTCTGTATTCTATCATTGGATTTAGTAGCACCTTCCCTTTTGGTAAACCAAAGAATACAATAGTTGTGGTAGAAGGTGTCTGAAATCATGAAAAATGGGCAGTTACCATGCAATTTCTGCATTTTTATTATTTTATAAAACCATGCAAAGGTTTAAATATGGTGACTAAGGGTACGTTTACTCTGCAGGAAAAAGTGATCACTTCCAGTTTTTGGCTTATGTCTATCCTTTTTGTTTGATTGCTCCGCATTATTGAGGGATGAGTGAGACTTGCGACATTCGCTACTAGTGTGGTCTGCTGTCACACCTTGAGCTTAATGCATACACACACAGATCCTATTCACACAATTACTTACGAGTGATGCCAGTCACTCTGTATAAGTACATATGAGTGAGGCCCAAAATGTCCGTCACTCTTCAGAACTCCACATAGTGACTCAGCATGTTAGGTCCTATGTGGCAATGATGATGGAGGTTGGATCTTGCCCTGAATAGATTTTGGACAATTTTAAACAAGGTAAATGTGATTGATTAAATATTTGAAGTTGAATGATGGAATATTTTGCACATATGGAGCTAGAGTGTATTCTATGCATGGCTGCCTTCCGCTCCTTTTCTGAGATGTTAAGTGAAAGGTCCTTGCTCACCATACTCTAGGATCTTTAAAAAGGAGAGAATTTAAAATGTCGAGATGCTGTCTGAGTCTTCAAGACTGATCAGTCTTTCTTCTGGAGTAGGGATGAGTGGGAGATGTGGAAAATCAGGCAGGTTCTTTTCAGCAAAATTTCTGATTTGAAAGTAGTGGAAAAATTGTAATGCTGGGACATTAACATTGAAGTTTAATTCCTCATCACATGCAAAAAAAATATATCTATATACAGTTCTGTAACTGTCGTTTTTCAAACATTAAATACTGTGTAGGTTTAAGACCGTAGAAAATGGTCATTATTATGTAGACGTGCAACAGATAAAAGCTTCTCTGCTTTGAAATGCTTCCTACATTGATTCTGTATTCTGAATGATTGATGGACAGTTGATTAGTATTTAATGGGGCACAAAGCAGGGCATACAAAAAGTATAGCAAGATTTTATTTCTATTGCAGATGAGACTTGGGTATATTCATCAATTTGTGTCGTTATTCAGGTCTTTATACACATAAAAGTCAATGTACGTGTGTGTGTTTGTTCCAGCATCACGTCCGAACAGCTGGAGCGATTTTCATGAAACTTGGTACACATTGTTTCTCATTGGTTGACTAAAAATACCGTAGCCCTAACCCACCCCCATTGATCTTGTGGTCTTGTGTGCATGTTATCATCCAGGTGACACTCAGAACGACCACCAGAGGGCGAACTGGAGGTGACTGCCAGCACTGTTTATGTTTGAGCACCACCGCGCCCCTGCAGCTTTTGAAATTAAAGTTGTCTGGTTCCGAGCGTCAACTGGATGATAAAATACATACAAGACCACAAGACAATCACATTAGTGAGTCTTCACTGTTTGTTCATTTATTTTTAAAGTTGTGTTTTTTTTTTTATTATATTTTTCTGACACAATTAAAAAAAAAAAAAAACACTTTATTTTCCTCCCGGGCAACACTGTGTTTTCAGCTAGTAGCTTATATATTTGTTGCCCAGTAATAAAATTGAAAGTTAGGTAGTGCCATGCCACCATTTGCTATAGAGTTGCCTTTTGAATGTGTGGATATCTTGAATTCCAGATAAACTCGGTTATAATCTAATTTCTTAAAGAACAAATTTTTGATGTATATGGGGATGCTCTTGACAGTAGTGATTCTTCCTGCTAATGTGAGACGAAGGGCTGACCTTCTGTTCCAAGCTGGCAGGAAAATTGTGTTGAAAAATATCTTTATATTTTCTCCTGAAACAGATGTCCAGTCTAGTGTTGGAAAAAGCACACTTTTATTGAAATTGATTTTGAGTCCAGGTGTCTTTTGAAGTTTAGGGACTACTGGTGAAGGTTTGTAGGTCTGATATATACAGTACCATATCATCTGCATACAGTGACATTTTCTGTTAATCCCCTTCCCCTCTAATGCATTTCGAAAGTGAATGGCCAATGGCTCAATAGTGATTGCAATGGTGTAGAGGGCACCTTTGGGCCGCTTTTTAAGTCTTTCAGGGCAGATGTCGACCTTTGTTGAAATTCAAGGGTAGAAGAGAGAAACCAGTTGTAAACTGCAACAAAACTCGCTGTTATGTTTTATTTCGACTATTTGCTAGAAGGAAAGTTAGCTTTATTGATTTGACCTCGATTCCCTGCACATGCATGAGTAGCAAAGAGCAAACAACCTCTAAAATGGCATCGCCATCTGGTGGGAGACCTAATGCGCAAAGCAAAATACTCTGTGGATGACGTTTTGCGTATTATCACTGAATTGGACTCTGACTTGTTAGACTCCGATTTTGATGCAAACAATCTGGAGATGGAGATGGAGAACGAACGCAAGGTGCAGCTGATTGGTCCCCAGCTGCTCATGGTGCTGAATATGTTTTTGTATCTGATGCCCCTACAGCAACGTTTGCCTTGGAGGACCGCCACTTACGATAACAAGAGGTACAAACCAGATCGTGTCACACCAGCGTGCAAGGACAGCCAAGCAGTCGGCCCGCTGTTCATTGCTGCTGGCCATCGAGCTGCTTCTGTGCAGATGCTGCTGCCAGAGACACCAAACAGGCACAAACCGCAACCACAGCACGCAGCAACAGACATTTTTTGTTAATTTATGTGTGCGACCATTGCTCTGTGTGATTTTCAGACACAGGTTTTTGGAAAAAATATTCAGACCTCAAAGAGTTCATTTAGCCATCAGCGTAATGCACGAGTTAGCCATCCAGAATCAATGGTTTCCTTCTTTCTGATGTCTTTCTCTTGGATGTCATTTTCTACATCATTAATTTTTTCTTGGTGCTTCCGACAGGCCATTATTTATGTTGAAATCACAAGTGGGATTTCAGGACATGTGCCATTACTGACATGGGATTGGCTAGCTATCCTGGTGATGGATTACTCTGCCCAAAAGCTTTGATCCTGTGCATATCTGTACAATCTCTTACTGTATCCATCGCCATTAAATTATAAACTGACTGACGATTTTAGTCCAAAGAAGAGAGCAGTTGGGAGTGTTACAGTGCGTTGCCGCACTCACCACACGATGGACCACCAGCATTGAGATCCAAGTGCAGCCATGTAACACCTCAGCACCACACTGTAGTTTTTTACAGTGGCTGGAGTGCCAATCCTGCTGCCAAACCCCAGGTTTTCCCTGCAGGTTGGAGGACCTGCTTGCAGGGTCGGATGCAGATTAACGTTATACTGCTGTCGGAGCAATTGCAGGTTAAGGGTCTTGCGCAAGGGCCCAACAAAGTAGAGTCACTTCTGGCATTTTTTTTTTACAGGATTCGAACTGGCAACCTTCCGATTGGCCAAGCCTCAGAGTCACCACTCCGCCTATTAGACTAAAAGCAATAGAAATTCTTTGGATAACAAAACAAAGTTAGAAATTACTGGTCCAATGCAGAAAGAATATACAAATGTACCTGGGTCATAAATTATTAGTTTACAAGAGAAGATGGTGTCAATGTAAATTGCTTCATGCAGTCGTTAGTTATTTTACTTTCAGAATTATGTAAAAATATGAGCAGTTTTGAAAAATTAATACTTTATTCTCCAGAGCACTGCTCAAATTGATTTTGCAAACAATACAAATGTGATGAGTATACACAGATATCGATCCTGATCTTCTAAATTCAACTTAATAAGACAGCATGAAGGCTGCTGTGCTACTTGACACTGTTTTCAGTGCAGGATATCTGGGAATTCATCAGCAAAAAAAGAAAAGAAAGAGAAAACCAAAAGTCGCAGCTGTTGCTTTAAGTGCAGTCATCAGTACTGCATCTGTACACAGGAGTAGCCAGACCTGGGGGGTGAGATGTACAACTAGGCTATAAAACAAGGGCAATGTTTGATTATTCTTTTTAAGGTCAGGCCACTAACCTCTCCGAAAAAATATCCACTTCAGATGTGCCATTTCTTTCAGAAAATACAACACAATTGGGATATATTTTGCCAGTTGTCCCAAATGCTTCTTAAATCTGTCACTTTTCTCTTCTTCCAAAGGCACGCTCACTCTGTACTGTCATCCATCACGATTTCCAAGGCAGAAATATGAGGAGGATTGCAAAAACATAGATCACATTCTGGTCTGTTTGTATTGGATTTAGTTTCACGTGGTCTAAATCCGACATGAACAGCTGTGGTTCCAAAGAGTCCAGTTCCACAGATGTCATGAATTGAGATGCCAAATAAACAGTTTCTTGAATGTTATGAAAGTTTTGCCGTACCGTACTCCAGTTGTTGTGTGAAGATCTGTAGAAGCTGATGGTACTCCCTGGATGAAGACGTTTACTAACCCAGACAAAAATCATAGGAACAAGAAGGCATGGGACAAGCAAATACGTTCAGAAAGAAACTGTAATCCAGTGAAAGATATGTAACCTAGAAGTGCTGGGTTCTTCTGGCACACCTCATTTCTCCCAGCAGCAACACTCGAAGCAGACCAATGGCAAAGTACTACTGGGGCTGCTGGGAATTGTAGTTAATTTAAGTAGCGCAGCTACATAGTGGCAATTCTGGCTTGAAAATGTTGGTTGGGCCGTAACAGTATGTGCAAAAATGCATGTGGATTTTTCAAGCATAAACAGTAACACACCTAACTAATAATATCTGTCCCACTTTTGTGAATAACTAGTGAAACATGCAAGGTACACCTCTTATGAAAAAAAAATAATTAATGGGATGCTGGTGCTTGGTCTGGTAATAGCACTAATTACAACTGGTAAAATAATTTTACCAGTTTCTTGAATGTTATGAAAGTTTTGCCGTATACAGTACATGCAAGTTCTTTCAGCTGTGGAGGATGGCCGGCTGTTTATCCCGGTCAATACCCCCAAGCCGCCAGGTGGAGCCCTCCTTGCAGCATGGAGGTCCCCAGAAGACCAGCAGGGAATCATGGACAATGGAGTTTTTATGCACCGCCCTGCTGGATGCCATGGGGGCCACGAGAGGGAGCTGCAGGGAGGACCGAAGAGTTCTTCGTGCCCTATGACCCGGAAGTTCGTCATAGGAAGAGCGACGGGCTTCCGGGGTGAGAAAAAACATTGTTTACCCTGACCCGGAAGGAATAAGGACTTGTGGACTGTTGGGCAGGAACACCTCCGGGTCAGGGAGTATAAAAGGACTGTGGGAGCTCCCAGACAATGAGCTGAGCTTGGTGGAAGGGTGGCAACGCGTCTGGGAGCTGGAGGATTGTTTATTGATTGTATTGGTGATTTATATGAGTATTGTGGTGGAGAGTGTGCTTTGTGCACTTTATTATTATAATAAATCCTATTATTGGATTTTATCTGGTGTCTGACGTGGTGTCTGAGGGTGCGAGCAAGCACCTAATCTGTCACACCGCACTCTTTTGAAAATAGAGTGTCATGCTGCTGGCTTTTTTTCCAGGTAGTGGAATGAGCACATGTAGGCTTCCATGGTGGCATTTTCAAACTGAATTTGTTTTGTGAGAGAATAATTTTGGGGTAACATAGCATTCATCTTAAAGAAATAGCATAAAGAGTTAATAAATATCAGAAAATGGTTCAGGCATATCAGGAAACCAGAGAAAAGTCAAGTGAACAACAAAGACATGATGTAATACACAAAATGTACTAAAAGATGACTAAGAGATCATCAGATGTTCTGTAAATAAGACTGGACTGTTGCCACATACACAGCATAATATTGTAGCTAAACCTAAAATATAGGAAGAATAAGAATACAGTATAATAAAGTAGACTTATTTTACACCAGTAACGGCACGCTGCAGTGAATACACTTTTCATACACTTTCTCTGTATGTTTAGCATTCATTTGCTCAGAGGTTCTTCTTTTTTCCACCCTAGTAGCCCGCTTCTTCTCTTTTTTCATCTGCATCCTTTCGTGTTAAAGTGTTTATGTTGCAATTACTTAGTACATTTCCCTTAATTTTTCACTTAAGCTGGCACTTAAGAATGATTTAAGATATGAAGTGGTAGGTGAAGTGAAGAAAAAAGTGGTAGGGAATGAGAACGGCGCCTATACACGTGCTGCATGGCCACCGTGCTGTCGAGATTTGATTCTACAATACAATAAAATAAAAATAAAAACAGGAATAACCTTGGAGGTCAATCATCACCCTAAACACAGATAGTAGACATCACGTAGTATAATATATTAATATATATATAGAGTTAATATATGCATTGACTGACTCTGCATGTTAAATTCAATAGTTTATAAAATGAACTCCTGCCCTCTCATTCCGATCCTGCTGTAATGGATGCTCCCTCTTCAGCCTGGTGCTGCAGGAGTAATACGTGATGCAGATGGATAAGCTTCTCTCCTGCTTGATTATGGACCTAAAAAGGTTTTATCAGACTTGTCCTAATAGAGGATAAGTTTCTTTCTTTAATTAATAAGTTTGATTTCTGCCACAGTTTCTCCTCAGTGTAAGGGAAAATCAAGACACAGTATAATCTCTCATAAACAGCGCATTCCTGGTATTAAACTGTAACTACTTTTAAGGAAGCAACTGGTACTACACTTTCCATGTCTCTGTGCTGGTGTGTGCTGCATGGCCTTGAATGGGAACAGCTCAAACCACAAATGGAAATGTGGTATTTAAAAAAAAAAAGGAAAAACTTAAAACAGTTGGCCTTTACTTTAATATAAGTCAAAGTATAAAGGAAGTGGAGAGGTAGCCTTTTGCTGTTATGCACCAAAATCTGGAATATGTTACCAAAAGAGACATTCCATTCTAACACAGTGGATCATTTTTTAAAACTCCTAAAATTCCACCTTTTAAATGTCTTAATAAACTAGATATGCATATAATTATCATACTCTTTAATGAGTCTGCAATCATTAGTAATTGTTACTTTGGTCTTTTCTTTTCTGGTTCTTCTGTGGTGACCACCACCACCTGATCAAAGACCTGTGTGATGTTTCCATGAAAGCAGATATCCCAATTAGCCACGAGACCAACTGCATTTTATCCTTTAAGACAAAGCTTAAAAAAAAAAATGATGTTAGATAGAATGCACGGTAGGGGTATGGTGGTATATATATTTAAGGACTATACTTCTCTTAATTAAATGTATATCTTAGCTAGAAAGTCACGTTTTTATCTTTCATGTGGACACTTTGAAAAATCTGTGTCATGAAACAGTGCAGCTGTATAAATCACTAGAAAAGAGCAGTGGTCTTGCATAGAGCCGCATTTCAGACTTGCTCATGACTGTGCTAATCAGCAACAACATGTAGCTCTGACAAAACAGTAAAGTGACATCAGTAGGTTCCTGTACAATGTTCAGACAAAAAAGGTACTGTGGACAAAAAATAGACACAGAGAGCCACCTCACTGGCATCAATAAAGCAACAGAAAACTGTTAAAAACGTTACATGTCTCAGGTGACAGATATCTGAAAACCGCAGTTGGGTCCACAAAGCGAAGGTTTGTATGATCTGCACAAAAACAAGAGAATCCCACAGTTTGCTTTATGTCAAAGCAATATATCAAATGCTACCAAAATGAACCTGTGCCACTTTGGCTACTAATGAAAAACCAACTAATTATTATTATTAATAAACTGACGATTGGCACGAGCAATCAGCACTTCAGGTGAGTTTCCACAGCAAGCCATAGATGTTTCAAAAACGATCCTTTTAGCGAGACGTACTGTATGGAACCCATCTATGCTTACAAGGCCTTTGAAGAAAAGTGGAATGGAAATATCTTTAATTAACAGTACCTGGTTAATAAATAAACTACATAAGTTAGTTTTTTGGAAATGTACTTGTTGCTAAAGTATCATTCAAAATATGGAAATTTAACCTCAAATTGGCAGTCATTGCCAGTAAATAGTACATGTAGAAAATTGGTACATAAACTATATTAGCAAACACGGACCACACTCTTTCAAACTTTCAAATTAAGGAAAGCATTTGGAAAATAATCATAAAAATGACACCAGATGTTTATAACTCCTACCAAATGGTCAAGTTGACCAAAAGCAATAAGTGGAGAAAAGGTAGCATTTTATTTTTTTATAGAATTATTGATTAAATAAATGAATACCAAAAAAACATTAAAAATTAAAGCTCACTCATTGACTTCTTTGGTACATGTATGAATAGGAGAGAGGGAGAGAGACAAAAAATTGAGATAGAGTGAAATAAATTAATACAGCATGAAACTCCAATGAAGTGTGGAACAGCACCCAAAATGTCTTCACATTAACAAAGTTCAGTGTACCCTTGCATGTTATTCAATAGTTATTGTTTCTTTATTTTTGATCATCCTAAATCCACTTACAAAATTGTGTGGAGTTATTGCAGACTGGAGTAGATTATTTAATGACAAAACTCATTCGTATGTCCTACATCGATAGTGCATTAAGTAATTTTGCTCAGTTGGAAAAATCTTAATGTACCTTCCATAATTCAGTGGGAAAATACTATCTTATATTATCTAAAACTCCTCCGTTTTTTAATTAATATAGGGATGTATAAAACAACTTTTAAAATTTCTAATTAGCTCTCTGTTATAGGTAAGGGTGGGGTTTAGTGTGATGTAAATAACAGCCTTACCTCTTTGTGTAACATTCATGACAGATTATATATTTGATTAGACTGAGGACTTTTCCTTTTTATTTAGAGCTGTGTTTGATAGTTATAACAATTTTTATGTCATGCATATTTTTGGAAATAAATAAAATAAAAAAAAAATTGAGACGTGAGCATCAGTAAGATAGTAGGCCCTAGGAACCAAGTTAACGGAACAATTCTAAACCATTTCAGTAATTATTTACCGGTCTGATGCTGATCTTTCTAATCATAAAATAGCTCATTACGATAGTGATTGACGATAAAAATTCATAATTAATTACGGCATTTGGGGGTTCCTCTAGAGCGTCTATTTCTCTTGCACGATTTGGCTCAAAAACTGATCAGCACATCATCATCTCATAACAGGCTTAACTTTCGAGTTTCGTATTTTTCCGTCCAGTCGTTCTAGCACTAGACCACCTCAAGAAACTGTGACACACAGACAAACAGACACACACCTATAATTGAGATATCGATGTTTTCGGTATCAGGGAACACTAAAACATTGAAATCCATCAAAAACCAAAGATCGACATTTTTGATGAATCTAAAGCTTTTCACTCCTCCTCCACCGATGATAGGTTATGGTGGGGTGGGAGCAAAGTAAAAACAGCTACCCATTGCTACCCTCCTTTGGCAATATCGTAACAGTACATCAATTAAGCATCTGCAGTTTAAAGTGTGCAAGTTACTTTTATAAGTACAGAAATGTGAACATGAGCCCATCTCTTAATAATGTGGTTGTCCATATCATGGCATAAGTAAGAACTGTCTAGTTCTTAAATTGGCTAAACCTAACATTACGTCACACACAGTACATGACAGAATTCCCCAATATGTAAAACCATACAAATGTATATGAATATTTTCGTGTCTGCATTCTTACTGACAAGGTGACTTAAGTGTATGGAAAGAACAAAGTTAAACAGCAATAGCTGTACAAACGCCGACCGGTTCTTGGAGTGAACATTTTTGGACTCTTCTGGGCTGGATCAAACCTCGGTTTCTTACAGCAGATTATATCAGTATTAATGACTCATGAACATCTTTGATTTTGCAGTCACTTTCCTTAATAAAGGCTTAATTCAAATTAAACTTACTTAACTTGCACAATATGTCCTTTTGTGCATAGGTGAGACATATTTATTCACTAGATTTACACATGTATACATTTGCCAGCAATTTAATTTATTAGCATGCTATATGTTTGTTAGGTGGAAGTGTTATAAAAATTAGATAAATAAAAATGTGTTTCACAAACAGTCAATTGAATAATTCTGAAAAGGGACATCTGAATTTTGAAAAGCAAGGTTATACAATGTTATGCCAAGTCAGTTAATTGGATGTTTCAGCCATTGTAGTTACTAGTCAGGGGTATTCATCTGTACTAAATTTTGCATAAAGACACAGACAGTGCTCCTAGGTTAAGCCATTAAGTTTAAATTTTGAAACTTTTAACCTAAGAGAATTATCATTGATGTAACACTGTGCTAAAATAAATCATCTTTAAGTTTTAATCCATTAATTCAAACATACCTTAGTTTTTGTAAAAAGTGTCATTGACGATAAGATACTGCCAAAAATGAGAACTTTTTCATTTTAAAAAACTTTGTTATTATTCCAGAATGTTGTATGCAGGTTCTAGAAGAGTAGCAAAAAATACAAATACAACAATGGCAGTCAAGCTTACTCACCTTCCAGGTCCTTTAAATCCATTGGTAATCCAAATCGACTGATGCTTCTAGAAAGGCCCATCCGTGCAATGACTGGCTGCTTTTTCACCCTCTGAAAAAAGAAGAATAACATTTTTCTTTACTCTGTGCCAGATACAACATAATTCTGTTCACTGCTATAGAAACCTTTTGCCTCAGACTATCTAAAATCTTCTCAGAGTTAGTTCACATTTGGCTGTGTCTTTCTTAGTCACGTGTTTTGGCTGAATCTCTGAAGTAAATATTTCCCTTATTTATCTTTCCAGCAAACACTATTGAATCTAGTTGAGATGCTAAGATAGAACAACAGCAAACCCAGCATTCTCGCTAGCTTGCACTGCTTACCTTGTTCAGCTGGGAGAATCTCAATCTGACAGTTATGGAAGAAAGAAAACTTGTACTACATAAAATTTGCATAACTATGATTTATGGAGCAGAAGTACAAGTTATTCTTTTTTTATGGGAGCATGCATGACTTGACTAGAACTAAATACATTCAGTGTGACTCAATGAATTTAAAATATATGAACAACCACCTATTTGAATAATAAAAATATAAAGAAAACTTGTTTATTATAGATATGAGAGCACAATTCAGAGTACAGCTCTTCTGTTCTCAGCGCCACATAATTTAATAATCATTAGATCAGAGATCTTTATTGTCATGTATACTGCAAGAGCATAGTGAAATTAATTTGCCAAAGTTTTGGTGATGTATAAATAAATATAATAAATAAAGATAGCAAAAGATAAATAAATAAATACCATAAATCAATACATACACTATATGGACAAAAGTACTGGGACACACCTCTTCCTTATTAAATTCAGGTGTCCTATCAGACCCATTGCCACAAGTGTATAAAATCAAGCACCAGGCCATGCAGTCTTCATTTGCAAACATCTGTGAAACAAAATGAGTCCTTCTGAAGAGCTCTGTGACTTTAAGTGTGTTACTGTGGTAGGATGCCACCTTTGCAATAAGACAGGTTTGTGAAATTTCATCCCTGGTGGATATTCTACGGTCAACTGTAAGTGGTAATTACTTGGAAAGTGGAAGCACTTAGGAACAACTGCAACTCAGCCATGAAGTGGAAGACCACATAAAGTCAAAGAGTCGGGTCAATGACTTCTAAGGTGCATGGTGCGTAAAAGTCTCCAATGCTCTATTAATCCCATAGCTGAAGTTCCAAACTTCCACTGATATTAATTGTGGGGTGAAAGCTTAATGGACTGGGTTTCCATGGCCGAGCAGCTGCATGAAGGACTCACATCACCAAGTCCAATGCCAAGCATTCAATGGAGTGGTGGAAACGTGTTCTATGGAGCGACAAATCACACTTCTCTGTTTGGTAGTTAGATGGGCGAGTCTAGGTTTGGTGGATGCTAGGTGATAGTTACCTGCCTGACTGCATTGTGCCAACTGTGGAGTTTGGTGGAGGAGGGATAATGGTATGGGGCTGTTTTTCAAGGTTTGGGCAAGGCCCCATACTTCAGATGAAGGGCAATCTTAATGCTTCAGCCATAACACCCATCCTGCTCCATCTTCACTGGCTCCCTGTGTGTTACTGAATCGAATATAAAATCCTACTTATAACCTACAAAGCCTTAAATAACCTCGCGCCGAACTACATCAGTGACCTTCTCCATCACTATGTGCCTGCCCGCCCACTAAGGTCCTCCGATTCTAGCAATTGTTGTGCCCCACACTAATCTTCACTCCATGGGTGGCAGGGCCTTCAGCTGTATAGCGCCCAAACTCTGGAATGACCTACCGAAATTAATCAGGTCAGCTGACTCCATGAATTCTTTTAAAAAAACAACTCAAAACTCATTTGTTCAGGAAGGCTTTTAGCTCTACTTGACTTCATTCCCCTTCTCTCAGTACCTCTCTGTCAAGATGCTCATGTAACCTGTATGTGTGTGTGCTAGACCATCAGTTATGTTGTCTGTTAGGCTTTTCTCTGAATTTACTGTCTTAATGTTCTTTATTTATTTATTCGGTTTGTACAATGCTATATACTGTATACCCTGCTGTTCTTATTCAAAGCCTTCCAAGAAGAGTGGATGCTGATATTGCTCCAGATGGTTGGGGGTTGGGGGGGGTGGACGGACGGACCAACTCCATATTAAAGTCTGTGTATTTGAGTGTAATGTCATTGAAGTCCCTGTTGGTGTAATGGCCAGATGCCCCAATAGTTTAGGTTACTGGGAGTTCACTGACCTTATGGCCAGGAGGAAGAAGCTGCTCCTGAAATGAGTGGAGCAAGTGGCAAAGCTCTGGTAGCACATCTCAAAATGCAGAAGTGAAAACAGGATGAGTAGGGTGACTAACATCAGAGATGATGGATTCAGTTCTCCCCCAACATCTGTTTGAGTAGATGGTATGAAGCTGTGGAAGATCAGCCCTAATGATTTTAAAGGCTGTATGGACAGTCCTTTGGAAGAGTTCATGATCCTGGCAAGTCAGATTATCAAACCACATTGTGATGCATCTCGTCAGGATATCTTCAATAGTGCAGTGGTAAACGTTCACTAGTGTTTTGGTTCCCACCTCAAAGCTCTTTATCCTCCTCAGGAAAAATAGCCTTTGCTGAGCCATTTTAAGTATACATGTGGTATTGACTAACCTTGAAAGTCAGTCAGTGATCTGGATGTGGAAAAACTTGAAGCTGTTATTTGTCTGAACAGGAGAGACATTGAAGTGGAGTGGAGTATGACAGCATTTATTCTTTCTGAATTCAACAATGACATTGTTTTTTTGTCAACATTCACATAGAGGTTATTGTTATTGCACCATATAGTCATGTCTTTTACCTCCCTCCTTGTAGTAAGCCTCATCATTGTCACTGAAGTGGCTTAACACAGTGGTGTCATCCATGAATGATGCTATTGTGGTCATGTTTTGTAACACAGTCATAGGTGAATAGACTGCATAGCAGTGGACTTAGGCAACAGCCTTGTGGATTGCTGATGTTGGTGAACAGTGTGGAGATGTTATTTTTGCCAGTCTTCACTTAGTTATATTTGTCAGGAAGTCAAAGACTCAGCCAAATATGGAGCTATAGCACCAGGCTGAAGGGCACAATACAGTAGAGCTATAATCAATAAACAGCATCCTGACGTAAGTGTTCTTTCCTTTCCTAATGCCCCAGAGCAGTGTTCAGAGTGAGGGAGATGGTATCATCCACAGCTATATTACATTGGTATGCAAACTATAACAGATCCAGGATAGCAGGGATGTTGTGGTCAGGGTGAATTATGACCTGTTACTCTAGACACTTCATCACTTTGAAGGTTCAAATGATTGGCCAACAGTCATTTGGCAAGAAAGAGCTGATTTTGTGGCATATGCACAATTGTGGTTTACTTAAAACACAGCACATCTAAACTAGACAAAAATGGACATGTTTAATCAACTAAAAAAAAAGACAGGACTTACTCTAGATTCGTAATTAGACACTTCTGTTACAATTCCATCAATTTCTTCATCATCTGAAATTTTATTGTACTTTTCCAACAATTCCTCTAGTGCCACCTGAAAGGAGAGATCTAGATTTTATTAAAATCACGAGCAGAATGGTGGAGCCCATCTTCTCTTTGTCCAAATATCATAAACAGATAATTTGTATCAATTTTGTATTATTTTCATTCCATAATCAGATACAGATGTGATTCTGATACTCCTCACTTAACTACCTGCCTGTTTAACGACCAGCTCTCCGACCAGTCGGTATTGTACGCTGTACGAGAACTTCGGTTGTGAAAACGGCAGCGCAGCGTCACGCATTTTATCTCGCATCACCCCGTGTCTGTCTCAGCCTTGTACCCGCAGTCTGTCAGTATTCGCATAGACACGAGTGTGAAGTTTATGTGCCCGCACTTTCTGAGCTCGGCACTTCGCGTTTTTTTTCTGCACGCCAAGCGCTTGATCCGCCCCACTGAATTGGCTGCGCTTTTCTGTCGCAAAAGGGTCAGAGATCCCCTTGCGACTACAGTGAGACTGTGATTATGAAAAAGAGAAAAACGGGAGAGAAGGAAATCTCCATTGGAGGAATCTGACGCATCTCAATTCAGCCTGCAGTACAAAAATCTACTGGGTCTCCAGATGAACCGCTGTGCCATTTCTTCTTCTGTTGCTGCCTCAGCTGCACCCTATTCCTTTCTGTTCACTCGAAAATAATGTATTCAGAATGGAAAGGCACATAGCCTCTGGTGGCGGCTTCTCGCGTATTGCCCAATTCGCTTAATGGTCTAAGTGAGGAGTGTCTGTATGATAGATAGATAGATAGATAGATAGATAGATAGATAGATAGATAGATAGATAGATAGATACTTTATTAATCCCAAGGGGAAATTCACATAATCCAGCAGCAGCATACTGATACAAAAAACAAAATTAAAATAAAGAGTAATAAAACTGCAGGTATAACAGACGATAACTTTGTATAATGTTAACGTTTACCCCCGGTGGAACTGAAGAGTCGCATGGTGCGTGGGAGGAACGATCTCCTCAGTCTGTCAGTGGAGCAGGACAGTGACAGCAGTCTGTCGCTGAAGCTGCTTCTCTGCCTGGAGATGACACAGTTCAGTGGATGAAAAGTTGTAGGATTACAGAAACGTTTCATCCGATTTCTAGTTACTTAAGTAGGTTCATTGTGAAACAAATAAATTAACTTTATTTCCTTGGGTGATTCCAAGATTTCCTTGGTGTTCCTATACATCAAGGCTCTCATTTCAGAACAGTCATTTATATCCAATCAGTTAGCTTTGAAGTTATCTTCTCACATCAAAACCAGGGCTGCATATACAAAAGTGCACGATTTCACATCTTTTAATAATGGCCTAAAGTATACATACCTTAAAAATTGACTCATGACACTATAAGGCTATATTGGAGTTTTTCTAAAATATTTGGCAACAGCATCATAACAATTCATCTCATTTGATTTATCATGAGCGAATTCAGAAAGCAAAGTGAGATTAATTAAACACTATACTGTACATTACAAAATCCCATTGACATCAAGTTAATTTATATTACAAACCCGGGTAAACTCTTAACTGATAGTGTAAGGACTAGTTATCTGTATGAAAATGAGCCTTCTAGTGAGGCAGTGCAAAGGCAGATCACTTTGAAATGGAAGCATTTTATTAATCATTGATGACGACATAAATAGCCTAACAAATCAGGTCCCTAACAAAATCAAGGGTTTCCTTTAACGAGTTTGAAAAAGTTGGCATTGAATGAGAATTAACCTACGTTTTAAACTGAACATTTATATATGAACTGTTTGCTTGCCTCATCAGATTATTTCTATATTTTTTGTCGCCTGCATATTTGTTTACTTAGTCTTTTTAGATTGAGTTACCCACAAGCATGTTGCGAGGGCGTGCCAAGATTTAAACTGATAAAAACATAACCTGAGTAGAGATTAGGACAAAAACAAAATACTTCCTTAAGTTCATTGAATAACAGGATAGAGCAGGACCATCCTTCAGATACTGGAAGTGGGTGCAAATTAAAGCAGTTGCTGATGCATAAATTGAGCAGAGTGAATGCTGTTAATAGAATGAGGACAAATATGGTAGCAACTTTTTTATTTCTTTTTAATTAATGCAATTATTTTTGGTTCATTTGGGACGTGCTCCATTTTGCACTTCTCCTGAAGGGTAAAGCATTTTGGTAAATATTCACATTTCAGTTGAGAAACAAAATTTTGGATTCTGTAACATTTAATATTGAAGGTTATGGTACTTGAAAACTCATCTATGTATAAATATTCGAAAATCTTGATAGACCAAAGATAAGTTGGCTCCTTCCAATCAGAAATATGATGTGGTGTCACTCCTGGAATAAGAACAATGTAAAATGTTTTCACAAAAAGAAAGTAAAGAGGTTACCTGTGGATTATAAATCAGAGAACTGGTTGGTCTCTCTGGAGCATCATTTGCTTTTTCTGTTGTTGTTTTCTTTTTTCTGCTTCCTTTTGCAGATTTTCGGGCACTGCCTCTATGAGCCCTACCGGAAATGTTAAAACAAGAAAAACTGAAAACACAACTTATTTTGATTAAAGCATGCTTTGGTAAAAATACTTTCCATAAATCCAACACATTTTATTTTTATAGGATGGACCTACATTGTACTTCATACTGAACATTATTACTATTTTAACCTGTTTAGTCTACAGTACTACATCTAACAAAAGTAAAATGAGATGGTCTTTATCCAAACTGTGTTGAAACAGTGGTAGCTGTGAGCATCATAATGATGATCATCATGATTTAGTGCTTTATTTACTAATAAAATGTAATTATACTATTGGTATGAAATGTATGGCCTAAAATACATTCTGTATATTAACACAAGCTTACAAATAGCACTTGCCTTTTACTACTTGGCCGACTTGTTGATCTTTTTGCCATGATCTAGTTGGTTTATGCAGCGTCAGAAGCCTTATATTAGTCAACTTGCTTTCCTTTGGCAGCTATTGAAACATGACCGCTAGCAGCTTTCACCTTGCTCTTCCGCTTTTGCTTATCTATTCAGCCAGTCTCATAGTTGAAGAAGTCTGCTAAAATACTGGGAAAACACAGTTACTGTTGCTTTCAGCAACAAACACTGGAAGTCTCTTAATTACAAGATTAGTTATTCTACTTTATAATAAATAGGACTCTGGGAATACATGTGTCTCTTTACCAGCCTAAGAGTGTGTTTTCCAAACTTTTCTATTATTTATTAAATGTTACCAGAACAACCCTATTACAAATAGTAATGTTAATAAATATTGTGAAACGTTTCTAGGAGGTTCTCAGAGGCAATAAATAATCATCAAGGAGGAGTGGGAAGCAAATAACAGCAAGGAAATTAAGTGATGTCTCCATGTTATTTAACCACAGGAAATGTGCAGATCTGCAACACTAAACTAAAATATTGTTAGCTATTCCACTAAAACAAGCTGGAAAAACTTAGGGTGAGCTGTGTGACTAAGTCACTAAGTGACTGACCAACTTACAGCCAACAAGAAGTTATATCCAAAGTGTTTAACTGCCCCGATCATGGGTTTAAAGAAGCGTTAAACCCAGCAAAATGTATAAATGCAACTGTGTATAGGGCATCAACACATTAAGTATATGAAACATTATGAGAAATGTGACAGCTTTTGTTTTAGTCTTTGGTACTGCCAGCACTTATTCCTTATTGAATTTTATAAAGTAACCTTGAGTTTTGGATAAGATGCTATATAAATAAAACTTATTATCTAAACATGCTAACTAAATTAAAAAAAGGCACCAGCATTTAGTTGTCACTGCCCTATAATGTGTCTATAACTGCTTACATGTTTTAACTAAGAGACGTCCAAATCTCAGCCTCAACTTAGACAGTGGCACAATAAATTAATTCTTATCAAATGAACAATTAAAGCTATAGTCTTTACTGTAATACTGAACACTGATGAACATTATGAACTATTGGATCCTACTTGTTAATTCAAACATCTGTTCTGAAGAACTGTAGAACTTAGAGATGCTCTGCCACTCTGAGGTACACTGTAATGTCAAGGTGGCATTACAATATCGTGAGTGAAATAAAGTATTTGACTCACTCCATATGATAAATATGGTGTGCAGAGTTGATATTTTAACTGAATTTAGATCAGGCTAGGTATACAACTATACATAAAGAGACCGGCTCAAGTATAAATGTAATATGCAAGTTTGAAAGTTCTGGCCAATAGTTAAAAAGCCAAAGTAAAGTGATACCTGCACATTAAAAGTTGATTACCTTAATGATAGGGGTATTGAAAAGCAAACAGTTATATGCAACTACACATAATTATTATAATTTACAATAGTAATAACAGAAACCTGGCTAAATTATAATGATGGGAAAGAATACAACACAAACAGGTACACCTTTTGTAGGAAAGATGGGCAAAAACAAAAGGACTGAAACCTAGCAAATACTATCTCATTACATCAAAAAGGGTGATTAGCCTGATGCAAGCAACTATAGGCCAGTAAGCTTAACATACATCACTAAGGAAAAGATCAAATCTCACATGTCAAGAAAAGAGATATTAGCAAACAGCATGGGTTCGGGCAGGGGTGATTATGTTTCACTAATATGCTGGAAGTCTATGAGGAAGCAACAAAAGCATATCATCAGGCAGTTGCATATGATATTATGTACCATGATTTTCAGCACCTCGGTGGGCTGGTGCCCTTCCTGGGGTTTGTTCCTGCCTTGCGCCCTGTGTTGGCTGGGAATGGCACCAGGAGACCCCTGTGACCCCGTGTTAGGATATAGCGGTTTGGATAATGAATGACTGACTGATTTTCAGCAGGCTTTTAATAAGGTACCACATGAGGTACTTGTTATTAAAGTAAAAGGAATGGAAATTCATGGCACTGTGTGTAGTTGGTTATAAAGGTGACTAGAACATCATGAACAAAAGGTTATGGTGAGAGGAACCTTTTCAGAATTAGGTGATGTGAATAGTACCATACCTCAGGGATCAGTACTGGGACCACTGCTCTTGTCAATATACAAAAGTGCACAAACAACCTAGCTAAGAATATAAACAACAAGCTGGTCAGGTTTGCACAGGACACTAAACCATGGGGAATGGCTAATAATGTAGAATCAGCTGAATAATTACAGTGCAACCTGGACAACATATGGTCTTGGATAGATTTATGGCAGATGAAACTGAATGTAAGTAAATGTTATTACTTGTAGGAAATAAAATTGTTAGATATGGATAAAAAAATGTGAGGGTTTGAATCTAGAAAGTACACCTTATGAGATGGCCACAGGAGTCATAATGGACTTGCCATTATCTACATTCAGACAGTGTACAGAAGTGATCAAAAAGGCTAATAGGATTTTGAGTTACATAGCATGACTTGCAGAGTACAAGACAAAGGAGGTTATGCTTAAGCTATATACTATAACTCACTAATAAGGCCTCACCTCAAGTACTCTTTTGTTTTGGTCTCCATATTACAAGCACAACATAGCCCTAGAGAAAGTCCAGAGAATAGCAACTAGATTTCAGGACTAAGAGTTATGAAGAAAAAATGGAGGAGTTGAACCTTTTCAGTTTATGTAAATAGCGATCAAGAGGTAACATTATCGAAGTGTTACAATTATGAAGGGAATTAGTACATTGGATCTCTACTGTCACTTTAAAATACAATTTTCAACATGAACACAGGAGAGCAGTTTCAAACCTATTAAGGGCAAATTTCAAACAAATGTTATAAAGTTTTTTTTTTTTATAGAAAGAACAGTGGTACAGTGGTGCACTGTGGTACAGAGTAGGACTTTAGGGACCATCATACTAAATTTCAACTTAATGTTATTTATAGAATCTAGGTGAAAAATATTAGGGAGCCTGATGTGCTGAATGGCCTATTCCTCTCAGAAATTGTCCTAATGTTCTTAGCTTTATTTCTTCAATATTTTCAAAATTCGAGAGTTACTGGAAAGTTCAAGCGTAAATGTGATGTTTACAGAAAAAAAATTCCCTAGTCCATGTATTTTCATTTTTAAAACTTTAGTGAAATTCAAGCTAAAACAGAAAAAAAAATAATATGCAAAAATGATTTCTTGACTACAATGTATTAATTTCAGGCACATATCTCTTAGTGTTTCATTAAACTATGTTTGTTACTATCTACGCTAATATACTGTATACATTCACAAAACTGAATGTTCTGTTCCTTTCCATTTTAAGCAAATAGTCAATCTTTCTAACTGATTTCTTTTGACATCACAGGACAATGTTAGGTGATTCAGGATAAAACAAAACCCTTCATTATCTATGTACTGTAGCTATGTAAAACTAACATTCTGTTCCAATTAAACAAATACTTTAAGTGCATTTAACATTAACTTACTAGGACTGGCTCTTACAGGTCTAATAACAACACTCTCAAACCTGTTTAATCCAGTTCAGGGTTGTGGAAATTAAAGATACAGATTCCAAAACTTTAGGTGATTTTGCATTGTTCATAAGTGTGTGTTCATAATAGATATCAAAACAGAACCAAGTGCAGATATAGTACTAACATATGGACCTCCTAGGCCATATACAATATTTCTGACTAAATTCAAGTACCTTTTAACTATGCCAACTACTATTTATGATCATGTAGTCTTGATGGGTGTTTGCAGTATTTACACAGATATGGAAACAGACACCTTTAGTAAATGCTTTACATGCCAAGTGAACCTGGCAAGTTTTGAAATTGTTCAAGGGCTGGCATAGTATCTTTTCACTTTCATAACACGTTACTGTCTCAAATGATTCATATTATTCTTCTTTTTGTAGTCTTCTCCAAAGCTATTGCAAATTAATACATGAAAGCATGTGCTTTTGTGCTGTTTATAACAGGTACCAATTTGACAAATGGGAAATCTGAACTAACAAGTAAAATTCCAATATATTTTAGGAGCACAGCATTTATCAACTTCTTTAAAGATAAAATAAAAAAATTAGACTCCAGATTTCAAAGTTATCTCATAAACCACAGCTTCAAAACCTATCGTTTCTTGTGCAAATCATCTTAGTAATATCAACTTTATAACATAACAGGAAATAATAATTGTAATTTCTAAAATGAAACCTGCTAGTTGTTACAGATAGCAACAAGGCCTTGTCATGGTTTAACTTAGAAGACCTAAATATTAGTTTCATTAAAACAATAAACAATGTGTGTTGCCTTAATACCTTTGACAGAACTCTTTTATTACATATAAAATCACACTATACGAAACTTGCTTTTTCAATTTTAAAACAGGTTAGAAAATGTACATGCTGTATAGTGTAACATTCAGGCGTGTTCAGGGATTTCATTAACCGTTCTGAAAGTTCTGTTATTTTGAATCATATCCAAACAACAGTGATAACGCAATATAATTACATGCATTTATAGAGTACATAAAACACAAGTTTTTTGATAGCATTTTACAGTATCAGGTAGCTTTAAATAGAATCCAAATTGAACTGCTGTGTGTAAAGGACCAGAAAAGGAGATCTGAGCCAAAAGAGAAATAGTATTCGTGAATGGGAAGTCAAGTAAACACTATCATCAAATCATAAATCAAAACCCTAAATCGGATTCAAAATAATATTTGCACAAAAATATTTAACCAGAAATCTAAGTGAATAAAGGATAATAATAGATGTTTTTCTCCATAATCTCAGATGATTAGGAAGCGTACATAGTGATCTTTATATCTACAGGGCGATGTCACTAGCTACGTACTTCCGGATCAATTGCCTAGCATTGTGGTACACAATCAAACCACAAAATGCTAATGAAAATGTTGCAAAATATTTCAGATAATTTAAGCTTCAAAAAAGAACACTGTTAAGAAAGTAAAAATGTGCATATTTCAAAACCTAAAATGAGCCAGAAAAGGTTAATCAATATACAACTGTAAAGCAGGCAAAACAATGAAATAGTAAACATAAAGTATCTTAACACCCAGTGGCATTGTGGTGTGCAATGATTTCAAACTTAAATGATGTAAAAACTGTATTTTTACATTACTGTTAAATGTTGGTTGTGGAAGGTTTGTGGTTAATTCTTATTCATACTTAATATACATAATCATTTTGAGAAAAAAAAAACAAAAAAACAGTTTGAGACTTAAACTCTATTTTGAAGTCTCAAGCTTAAATTGTTGGCTGCAATGGACCTTGATGGATAACTGGCCATTGCGGTGCTTTGCTAATAAATTATAGTGTCAGTGAATGTTGAATGGTTTTAATTTGCAGCATTAGCAGATTAAAATGATTCATATTTGTCATATGAAAATTCTGGTGGGGCCATACTACAATGTATCTCTCTATGTACAGACTTGTCTAATGTTAACAATAACTTACCCAACTAATAGTATCAGCACTCTTTCACTAATAACTAGCAAGCCATGCACCACTCATGTCACAAAAAATCACTCAGCCAATAGAATGCATGGGTGTAGCCTTTGTTGATTAATTAACATTAGATTAATGTGATAACCTCTGACATTATAAATATCACAAAATATAGCATTATAGATTAAACATTAAACAAATGGAGACCCTTGCAACAACCCACTGTGCAGAAAAACATTTTGGCTATTAACCACCTAATTTGAAACAGGATCTTCTCAAGTGCAGAACTAGGGTGAAATAGGACAAGCCACAATAGCATGGAAATAACCTGCAGACTACACACACTGCACAACTTGAACAAAAGATTCTGGGGTTGTGTGATGGCAGCGCTAATCACAGCACTAACAGGAGTTTTCTGGGCAGTGCAAAACCAGCAAACGACTGAAAAAATAATTATCTACGTACTTGTTCATTCTGCATCACGACTATGCGCTTCTTTGAACAAAGGCTATCATGCCACTTTGGAAAAATAAAGAATAAATAAATAAAAATAAAGCTTTCTTGATAGTTTTATCAAATTTAGTGCTGTCAGATGGTCTGATTTAATGATCAGTGTAATGTCTTGTGCAGAAAACATTCCTAATATTCATCTTCTTCATTTTTTAATTAATGTTGCTACTAATAAGGGAGTAAATGGTACTTGCTCTGCATAACCTTGACTGGGAAAAGCTCAAGCAGGAAGTAGAAACATAAAAATAAAAAAGGATGTCCATGTTATGGTTGAGAATAAGGACCTGTAGTCCCATTGCCAAACTGGAGTGTTCAGGTTGCACATGTGCAACCACGACCAACAGAGCTAGTGTTTCAGCCTGAGTGCTATTTCACATATTACAAAAGCAATAAATACATTTCTGAATATGAAATTACATTGCTCATATGGTAGAAAATTGTTATGGGTTATTATAAAGATTTTAATAACTTCCATCCATCATCTAACGCGCTATATCCAGAACTACAGGGTCACGGGGGTCTGCTGAAGCCAATCCCAGCCAACACAGGGTGCAAGGCAGGAAACAAACCCTGGGCAGGATGCCATCCCACCACAGGATTTTAATAACAAGTTAAATTATTTAGGGAAGCTCATTTTGCACAACATTGGATGGAGCTCTTAATGCAGAAATTGCACTACACTGTAGGTAATGTAGCCGTGAGAAGTCTTTTTTGCTTTACTTGTTTGAAACTGATCTTACTTTTACAGTATAAAAGTAATTGAGGTCACAGCCAGTATCAGCAGGAGATGGAACACATTCTGGACAGGAGGCCAGTCTTAACCTATTCATAAAGGGACTGAGGCAAGAGAGAATCTTAAGTTATCCAAAGGATATAAAGATAACTGAAACTCTGTGGGGGATGCACACAATATACATTGCCACCAATGTATATTAATAGTAATTCCCACTCCTGGCAGGAGACTACTGCTGCGTCCCCTGCAGAGTTGTCTGGTTCTTTTGTTAAAGATAGGCTGGCAGGGACACATATCTGGGGCTGCCAGAAGGAGAGCTGGGCAGATGACCCCAGAGGATTTGTAGGGTTATTTCTGTCTGGGAAGTGTTTCAGTGGAGACAAGAAGTGCTCTCAGAAAGACATCACGGATCTGACTTAAAAGAGGCCAGTGGCCATTACTCCAGTGAACTTAATACTGGGTAGAGAGTAGATGAAAGTTCACCTGGCAGGAGGAGGAAGGATAGAGCTGCAAGGAGGAAGAAAATTAGAAGGTATAGACAAGGGAAGGTGTAAAAGGTCTTTTTATTTTGCCTTAGTACCCCATTTCTTATAGTTTTGCCTCCAAAGTCCTGTGCCTTACTTTTCTACTGAATTTAGTTGTAATGAAAACCTTCTCTTCTTGTTTCTTTGGCATTTCTGGATTTGGGGACAGCAAGAACACACTCTTAAAAGGCACAATGGTTATGAAGATCATTTAACCAACCTGGGATGATTTAGTAGGACAACAGAAAAAGGAAGTAGTGTGTCATAGTTTTGTGTAAGCAGTTGTTACATCAACTAAAAGAGGCAAATATACAAATTGAAATAACCTTTCTAGTGACAATACTGAAACAGTAAACTCGTCTCTAATAGAAATAGCACAGATTGTTGCTCTATTTTAAGATAGGTGACTTCAAAAATTCATCAATGGTTTTCAAATTAAGTTTTTCAGTTTTAAAAAATGTGTACAGCGTCCAAGGTATCTCAACGAAATTTAAACTTTCCTGACCAATTTCTTTGAAAAATAAGATTTTATGGAAACCAGTCTACCAGGAGCGGAGTGGTTTCATCCAGACAGACAGACGGAAAATAATAACAATGATATTATGTGTGAATGCTTTTAAAAATAATACAAAAACAATGTATTGCAGGGGCGGCACGGTGGCGCAGCTGCCTCGCAGTTGGGAGATCCGGGTTCGCTTTCCGGGTCCTCCCTGCGTGGAGTTTGCATGTTCTCCCCGTGTCTGCGTGGGTTTCCTCCCACAATCCAAAGACATGCAGGTTTGGTGGATTGGCGATTCTAAATTGGCCCTAGTGTGTGCTTGGTGTGTGGGTGTGTTTGTGTTTGTCCTGCGGTGGGTTGGCACCCTGCCCAGGATTAGTTCCTGCCTTGTGCCCTGTGTTGGCTGGGATTGGCTCCGGCAGACCCCCGTGACCCTGTATTCGGATTCAACGGGTTAGAAAATGGATGGATGGATGGATGTATTGCAAGTATGCAGGATATAGATACTGCAAATCATTCATTTCTCATGTAATTGACTCTGTGATGCATTATTTAAAGGCTGATGAATTATCTGTAAGTTTCAGTTCACTAAACATGCTGCTTCCAAGATTATTACTAGAACTAGTAAGTATGAACATCTTAATCTTTTTTTACACGAGTTTCCAGTTACTGTAGACAGTATGGTAATATCCTCCTAAAATGTAACAATGGTATATTAAGGTGCAAAACATGAACAAAACTAATACGGGAGGCCAGTCCTTTAGGTACAGAATCATCTGCCTGTTTGTGTGAAGGTGCCCCATTAGTCTCAGCATTCGCTGTAAATATGGGTCACACATTTAGTGCTGCTGGACAGACTAGTCACTTCGCAACTCTGTTTGTTAGTCTTCTGAACATGCATAACAGCTTGGCAGTAATTATGGACTGTTACTGACATGACTCTATTCTGTTGATCTCCTTGGTATACTAATCCTGGGATTAAACAATAAAAGGATTGAACCTGCTGCTTATTACACACTGGTCAGCATTTATGGACGACACTGCAGAATGTCCAGAAGTGGAAGACTGGCCAGCCAACACTGATCATCAGAAATGTGTCTTTGACTGCTACAGCAGACTGTGGACCTGCAAGGGTTTTATTTTCTTTGCCAATACTGGTAACTGTGGTTTTGTTTTGCTCTCCTCTTTTATCAGCTGACCAAATTCAGTTGCAGTATTAATAGACTTTATTATTTAGTCATGACTTGTTTATGTGTATGTATGTTTAATGCAATTTACAGTATGTATTACTTTATTCAGTTGTATGACTCAATAATTTACTGTTGATGCAGTATAGCTTTACATATGTGTAAGCAAATAATCAGAATATGAAAGATATTATGGTGTGATGTGTCAAGTATATCACAAAGCGACAGTGAAAAAGCAGGGGTTATGGAATACGCTGCCCTCTAACCCGGACAACACAAATCGGGCAGGGCCCAAGACTTAGCATGTGTTAAATGGTGTCTTTAGTTCGGTCCTTCTTATGGATGTGTGTTGAACTGTGTGAAATAGGGCGGCCCAGACACACACACAGGCGGACACCGTTTCAGCCATCACTACACGTTTATTCACAGTTCTATTATATACAAAGTCTTACGTGCACCGCCACCAAGCCCCACAGTCTCCCAAAGTCCAGGCTCTCAATAGCCACTTTCTTCTTCACACACAAATCACACTTGGGCCTCTCCTCGCCTCCTCTGCACCGACCTCGTCTTCCTCCTCACCCGACTCCGGCCTTGATTGCAGGGCGGCGGCTGATTGCTGACCGCACCCAGCCACCTGTGACAACTGATACCCTGTGATGGGCCTTCCAGCATCGGTTCTAACCTTGTGCCTGATACTGCTGGAATTAAGAGGGTGCATAAAATGAAAAGATGGACTATTAACAGATTCACAAAAATGAAGCTGCTAAAGAAATAAGATCCTGTAAAAGTTCAGGAAGAACTGCATTTAATTCCACATCTTTTCCTAATCTGTATTGTTATCACAAACTGGAAAGCAAAAGAAGAACATTTAGGATCAAAATAGTTATATCTTACCAGGTATCTTAAGGTCAACAACTAAAACTTGCTATTTGCATAAACGTTCAGTCTGTACACATTATTTATTGCTACAAAAAATAGCTCTTAGTCTTTCTGGAAAGGTGTTTATCAGTTCTGCACACTGGTACGGTACAAGTTTTGCCTATTCAGCTTGGCAGATTTGTCCACTCCAGTTTCTAGGAGTGTGGCTAAGAACTCCTGACTTTGCCACTCGAGCCTGTTCACCATTTTACTGCTGAGCCGCTCCAATATTGCTTTGGCCTTGTACTTACAATCATTGTTGTGCTGAAAGGTAAATCTTTTCCTAGGCTTTACTTTTTTTTACTAGACTAAAACAAGCATCCCTGCAATAATTTCTAGAACTTTGTATTTTCTCTTTAACTCTTATAGTTCCCAGCCGCTGATTTTAAGAAAAGTCTCCATAACATGATGGGGCCACCAACGTAAGTATCTCTTGGGTCATGGACAGTGCCCATGTTAGTAGTACACATAGCAGTTTTAATTCTAACTGAAGAGCTCAATTTCACTTTCATCTTTCGACAAAGCCTTTTCCCCTACCTTCTCTAGTTTGATCCTGCTCTGTCTTATAACTCCTAGGCAGACCCTGAGATCAATCATTTTGAGTAATGGTTTCTTTCTTTCCACCTATATACAGTAAAGGTCAGTGGTAAAGTGGAACCCAGCTGACTGATGGACCTTACTCCACTCTCATTTTGACCCATGTCCTTTTCTTTGCACTATGTGGCTTGTATCCCTTGAGTATTAAGTCAACGATTCCCAAAAAGAGATCCACACAGTTAACACGTTGCCAAATGGAGCATTTCATCCTTTTACCTCTACCTTCTTTACAATGTTCTTCAGTCTTATATGCAAGTATTCCCAGTGAGGATAAAAAAATATTAAAATGCTTCTGGCTATCCCAAACAATACCTCACTATACTCCACATCTTTCCCTCTTGTTGAAGCATTTACAACTTTCTAATTTTTTTGCATTTGTTTCTATGAAAAACTAAGAAGAAAGTGGAATATAAAGTAGAGTGTGTAGAAATGAGCCCTCCAACTAACAATGAAGTAGTGGGACATCTGTACAATAATAATTAAACAAAAAGAATTTTTGAGATTAAAACAAGACTAGAAAGAAATCTCACAAAATATACCATACTTTTCAAACCAAATTCCCAATTTTCACTCCTTTTACATTCTAGTTTTATCTCATGTCTTCTTTTTCCCTAAAGCTATTTCTCCTAAATATTTTTGAAACATCTATGACAAAGTTGATCCTTAAATGAAACACAAATCTCTGCTAATTGTTAATGAGCCATCAAAGATCAAACTTTTAGCAGTAAAAATGTCCTATGGGTAGACAGCAGAGCTATAGGGTCCTTCAAAGCGTTTTGATTTTTTTTTTTTTTTATAATTTATTTTAAAATAATTTCTTCGGATTCACGCCAAAAATCCCTAAACAGACTGGAGTTTCTTATCCTGGTAACTTCAGCATCACAAAGACATTAGTCAAAGTTAAACCAAGCATATTTTTTAGGAAATGTCAGTTACATTAAAAAAAACTATCAGAGAACAGAGTCTAGAATATTTACACAAGCAGTTTATTTCAGTTGTTGATTTTTAGTTATCTGATGACAAGTATCTCTCTCTTAAACAAAAATCCTTTTTATCAAGCTGTTTTGCAATAAAAAATACATTTTTACAAGTAAAAGTAAAACGAATTATTTTGTAGGGCGACGTAAATATATTTATTCTACACATTGAAGCATTGATTTGTACAATATGATAAACTGTACAAAGCCTGAACATCAAAACTGTTTGAAAAAGAGCAATATAATTGCATTATTAGCTTTATTATTACATAGTGCACGTTTTTCTTTTGCGTTTGACATATTTTCAGTAAATGGCAAGTTTTCATTTTACATTAGTCATTATTTATTTTGTAGAACTGACAAATTGATGGAAGGATTACACCCCGGGAAAGGTAAGATTGCCAGTAATTGTAAAACTCCTTGCTGTTTCAGCTATAATCAGAAAATGAAATTGTGCTATATTTTAACGCCATGCCTAATTTTGTTTAACCACTCTTCCCTTTTGGTTCTGAAAAACGCGATTCGGAAACTTACTTCTGTCTCTCTATATCTCAGTAGCGCCTGAACCAGCTGGATGCCACCGCTCAGAAAGTCATTTGAATGGTGCCCGCCTACTCGCCCGCTGGCAGGCTCGCACGCTCACGACGCCCCCTGTCTTGCCACGACGCGTTACGGAAGTTCTTCGTTGCCAAGCTCCCGCCGCTGGAAACTGCACGCTGTGGCGCGCCCGGGCGTCTCCAAGCAACACTGCGCGTGCGTATCCTAGATCATTTCCCAGACAGCATGCAGGCGCTTGACGCGAAAAAGGTTTGTTAGAAAATATTAGCAGTATTGCTCAATTACAGTCCTTCATTTTAAACCAATGACTTTTTGCACTTATGCTATTTTCAATACGAGACTAATATTTGTTGAATAGGTCTGAAACTGTAAATTGTTTTAAATCTTCAATGAGCGTTGGGTCACTTTTTATTCAGCTGAACAAGTTAAATGCTTGTTAAAAGGTACGTAATATAAGGGGGTTGTATTAAATTTGGTAGTTTACCTGCAGAGTCCTAAACAATAGAGGAGCTGGATGTTTTCCATCTTCACAAAGCCATTCCCTAATTACGTAAGAAAATAAAGATGAACATTTTTGTTACAACCGCACCAATAAACAGCAGTAAAATCAAGTAATATTGCTAGTAACATGAACAATTTAAAAGTCACTTGTTGTTGATGATTATAGTTCAGCCCCCAACTACACCCATCTCCTACAACTATCAGCACGTCCTCCTCTTTTCTTATGTCACAGGCGGGCTGTGCGCTATGGAGGAATATTTCGGACAAAATGAAATAAATAAATAAATGCGTAAATAAATAAAAGTACTGTAAAATGTGAGCATAAATAAATAAATGTGTCATGAAATGAGAGCCTTAATAAATAAATATGTCATGAAATGAGAGCATAAATAAATAAATGTGTCACGAAATATGTTTTTCGTTGCTTATTTATTTATTTCATTTTGTCCGTAACATTCCTGCAAACCGTCATGAAATACGGCTTGAAATAAAACTGTCACTTTCACTCGTCAAAGTTGAGAGGGTGGGCTCTAACACGCCCTCTAGTTACTGATTGGTGAATCGATAGCACAAGAATTAATTAGAAAAATGCTTACTACTTCCGATGAAATGGATTCTGCCGAAGATATTACGCATTTCACAGAGAGAATTAAAGATTTATCGGAAGAAATTACAATGTTGGCGGCCCTTTTAGAACTGAGTATTTGACCCTTGTTTTACGAGTAGAAAGTCAGTTGCATATTCACAGCTACTTTTTCAAACAACTGTACAGCTCTGATCAGTGGTAAAGTTGTTCAGTTCAAAATATTAGGTGGAGCTGCTTTGGGCATTCCATGTCAAAGTACCTAAACTAATACAGCCGTATATCAAACTGGCTCATTCGCCTTGTGATCGTCTTCTCCAATACACCATAGAGATCTGTAATCGGTCGTACTTTTAAAACGCATAACAGAAGGTGTTCTATTGACTCAGCTGGAATGTCAAAGGATGGACATCCAGAGCAGGGTACTGCATCACCTGAACTGCAGTGTAGTAGAGTCCGTTCCACCTGTTCTTCGATAATTTCAAAAACAGTTTAATCTATATCGGAGTCTAAAAGGGCCGGCAACATTCCGATAAATCTTCAATTCTCCCTCTGAAATACGTAATATCTTCGGCAGAATCCATTTCATCGGCAGTAGTAAGCATTTTTCTAATTAATTCTTGTGCTATCGATTCACCAATCAGTAACTAGAGGGCGTGTTAGAGCCCACCCTCTCAACTTTGACGAGTGAAAGTGACAGTTTTATTTCAAGCCGTATTTCATGACGGTTTGCAGGAATGTTACGGACAAAATGAAATAAATAAATAAGCAACGAAAAACATATTTCGTGACACATTTATTTATTTATGCTCTCATTTCATGACATATTTATTTATTAAGGCTCTCATTTCATGACACATTTATTTATTTATGCTCACATTTCACAGTACTTTTATTTATTTACGCATTTATTTATTTATTTCATTTTGTCCGAAATATTCCTCCATAGTGCGCTTATCTCCATATGTCCCGCCCTGCCTCAGCTTTGCACGTAGAGACTTCAGTATACACAGTAAAAGTTGTTTTGAGATCAATGTATTGTAGTTGGCTTGGTGTTTCTGTCCTACACTCAGCACAACCATGAACTTGGATTAAGCAGGTTTAAAAAATGGATAGTTGGTTACATTCGGGTTGCTATATGTTTACAAGCTTTCTGAAATTACATTGGGAAGTTAACTCTGCAAAGTACATGTTGGAAAAAGTGCTGTGGGTTGCCTTTCAAATCCAGAGAGTCCTGAGTCTGAGTCCATTCCACTTTCCATTGTGGAGTTTGTAGGTTTTCACTATGTCTGTATGGGTTTTCCTCCAACATAAATTAGTAGCACTAAACTGGCATAACAGAAGTACAGTGGTGTGAAAAACTATTTGGCCCCTTCCTGATTTCTTATTCTTTTGCTTGTTTGTCACACAAAATGTTTCTGATCATCAAACACATTTAACCATTAGTCAAATATAACACAAGTAAACACAAAATGCCTTTTTTAAATGATGGTTTTTTATTATTTAGGGAGAAAAAAAATCCAAACCTACATGGCCCTGTGTGAAAAAGTAATTGCCCCCTGAACCTAATAACTGGTTGGGCCACCCTTAGCAGCAATAACTGCAATCAAGCGTTTGCGATAATTTGCAATGAGTCTTTTACAGAGCTCTGGAGGAATTTTGGCCCACTCATCTTTGCAGAATTGTTGTAGTTCAGCTTTATTTGAGGGTTTTCTAGCATGAACCGCCTTTTTAAGGTCATGCCATAGCATCTCAATTGGATTCAGGTCAGGACTTTGACTAGGCCACTCCAAAGTCTTCATTTTGTTTTTCTTCAGCCATTCAGAGGTGGATTTGCTGGTGTGTTTTGGGTCATTGTCCTGTTGCAGCACCCAAGATCGCTTCAGCTTGAGTTGACGAACAGATAGCCGGACATTCTCCTTCAGGATTTTTTGGTAGACAGTAGAATTCATAGTTCCATCTATCACAGCAAGCCTTCCAGGTCCTGAAGCAGCAAAACAACCCCAGACCATCACACTACCACCACCATATTTTACTGTTGGTATGATGTTCTTTTCTGAAATGCTGTGTTCCTTTTACGCCAGATGTAACGGGACATTTGCCTTCCAAAAAGTTCAACTTTTGTCTCATCAGTCCACAAGGTATTTTCCCAAAAGTCTTGGCCATCATTGAGATGTTTCTTAGCAAAATTGAGATGAGCCCTAATGTTCTTTTTGCTTAACAGTGGTTTGCGTCTTGGAAATCTGCCATGCAGGCCGTTTTTGCCCAGTCTCTTTCTTATGGTGGAGTCGTGAACACTGACCTTAATTGAGGCAAGTGAGGCCTGCAGTTCTTTAGACATTGTCCTGGGGTCTTTTGTGACCTCTCGGATGAGTCGTCTCTGCGCTCTTGGGTTAATTTTGGTCGGCTGGCCACTCCTGGGAAGGTTCACCACTGTTCCATGTTTTTGCCATTTGTGGATAATGGCTCTCACTGTGGTTCGCTGGAGTCCCAAAGCTTTAGAAATGGCTTTATAACCTTTACCAGACTGATAGATCTCAATTACTTCTGTTCTCATTTGTTCCTGAATTTCTTTGGATCTTGGCATGATGTCTAGCTTTTGAGGTGCTTTTGGTCTACTTCTCTGTGTCAGGCAGCTCCAATTTAAGTGATTTCTTGATTGAAACAGGTGTGGCAGTAATCAGGCCTGGGGGTGGCTATGGAAATTGAACTCAGGTGTGATACACCACAGTTAGGTTATTTTTTAACAAGGGGGCAATTACTTTTTCACACAGGGCCATGTAGGTTTGGATTTTTTTTCTCCCTAAATAATAAAAAACCATCATTTAAAAACTGCATTTTGTGTTTACTTGTGTTATATTTGACTAATGGTTAAATGTGTTTGATGATCAGAAACATTTTGTGTGACAAACATGCAAAAGAATAAGAAATCAGGAAGGGGGCAAATAGTTTTTCACACCACTGTATATCTTGTAATTGACTAGCACCCCATCTGCTCAAGGCTGCTGGAATAAGAAGCAGTACCTTGGACCTTGAACAGGATAAGCTGGTTAGATAAATGAATGCATGGACTACAGAAAGGGACAATTTCAAGTAAAGCACAACTGCAACCTTCTACAGTATATACTGTACTGACTGGGTTTATAAGTAGAGCTAATTATAGTGAAGTAGAATATCATTATTCTATCATACACACATACTACTACTACTACACTACTTTGTTAAAACTAGCTCTAATTATAAACATACATACATACATATATACAGTTTATATATATATATATATATATATATATTTAATATATTTATTTCAGGGATATTGAGCTGCTCAGTTAAGTAGCAGTGGGGGTTGTTAATCAGTTTCAATTGTTTTGGTGTTAATGAAATTAACAATAGGTGCACTAAAGGGGGAACAATGAGACGACCCACAAAACAGGAATGGTTTAACAGGTGGAGGCCACTGTCATTTTTCCCTGCTCATCTGTTTTTTCACTAGTTTTGCAGTTGGCTACAGTCAGTGTCACTAGTGGTACTATGAGGTGATACCGGGACCCTACAAAGGTTGCATCGATAGTCCAACTTCTCCCGGATGGCACATCAATACATGCCATTGCCAGAAGGTTTGCTGCGTCTCCCAGCACAGTCTCAAGCGCATGGAGGAGATTCCAGGAGACAAGCAGTTACTCCAAGAGAGCTGGACAGGGCTTTAGAAGGTCCTTAACCCATCAGTAGGACCAGTATCTGCTCCTTTGGGCAATGTGGAACAGGATGAACACTGCCAGAGCCCTACAAAATGACCTCCAGCCGGTCACTGGTGTGAATGTCTCTGACCAAACAATCAGAAACAGACTTCATGAGGGTGGCCTGATAGATAGATAAATAGAATAGACAGACCTACGGTACATCTGTATTTCTATAAGTTTAGCCATGTACAGAAATAATTGGGTGCCAAGATAACCCATCAAAGTTCCGATCACTAAGATAAAATTTACCACATAAAGAGAATAAATTAGTCAGTTCAATCTTACCCATACAGAAAAGAGTTATACACTATTCACATTATGTGTGAAAACCTCTGGCCACTGCAGCAAGATGCTCATGAGTCTGGAGAGTGTTATGAAACTGTAACAAAACATTTTGGAATTCATGATTTTGCATTAGTCTACAAATAAGGAATAAAATAATTAAAGAGGACAGAAACTTTGTCTAAATGTGTGAATATTCACACCTTAGCATTAGAGTATAAGCTGCAGAGCAGCAATGTTAATCACTCTATAGGTTTTTCAAAGTATGTTTTCTGGGTGGAAGTGTCAAAAACTGAACTTGTAGCACACTATAAATATGAATCACACCTGGCAAAAAGGTGAACGTGTCAACTAGTATATAACCTGGTCTCCTCTGTCAAGCATGAATGTGAGTGTCTGTCAATCAGTCATTATCCAACCTGCTATATCCTAACACAGGGTCATGGGGGGGTCTACTGGACCCAATCCCAGGCAACACAGGGCACAAAGCAGGAACAAATCCCAGGTAGGGTGCCAGCCCACCGCAGGGTACACACACACAAACACCAAGCACACACTAGGGACAATTTAGGATTGCCAATGCACCTAACCTGCATGTCTTTGGAAACCCACACAGACACGGGGAGAATATGTAAACTCCACGCATGGAGGACCCGGGAAGCAAACCCAGATCTCCTTACTGTGAGGCAGCAGCGCTACCAGTGCACCACCGTGCTACTCTGAATGTGAGTGTGTTATCGTTTATTACTCCATTTCTGTCTGTGGATATGAAGAACTTACAATCACTGATAGAAGTATGAATTCAGAGTGATATCAAAATGTTAACAATGCCTTCTGTGTCAGAGTTTTACCTGAGACAAAAAAGATCTTTACAGCTTGACAATCATCCTAATCATTCTAGCAAATTGAACAAAGAATAGATGAAAAGGGCAGAAATGTCATGTTTTGGAAAGGTCGAATCAGTGGCTAGATCTCAGTCCAATAGAATGTGGTAAAACCTAAGGCAGGTTATTCATTCTGATAAATTTGGAGATGTCAAGGCAATTTTATTTGAAAGAATAGCAATATTCCTCACCACAGATGTGATAGGTTGGTTGGCAAGTAAAACATATGTTGTTCTGTTTACGTAGCTTGTAAAGAATGCTTCTCTGCTTATTGATTCGACATTTTGATTTGTCCACAAGAATCATTAGGATGACGTTGGAGATCAAGAAGAGGAAGAGAGCGAGGGCAGAGCCAAGGATCAAATGGTGGAAGTTGAAAAGGGAAGACTGCAAGGTTGAGTTTAGGGAGGAGGTGAGACAGGCACTGGGTGGCAGTGAAGAGTTACCAGACAGCTGGGAAACTATAGCAGATGTAGTAAGGGTGACAGCAAGAAGGGTGCTTGGCGTGACATCTGGAAAGAGGAAGGAGGAAAAGGAAACCTGGTGGTGGAATGAGGAAATACAGGAGAGTATACAGAGGAAGAGGATGGCAAAGAAGAAGTGGGATAGTCAGAGAGATGCAGAAAGTAGACAAGAGTACAAGGAGATAAGGCGCAAGGTGAAGAGAGTGGTGGCGAAGGCTAAAGAAAAGGAGTATGATGAGGAGTTGTATGAGAGGCTGGACACTAAGGAGGGAGAAAAGGACCTGGCTAGACAGAGGGACCCAGCTGGGAAAGATGTGTAGCAGGTTAGGGTAGTAAAGGATAAAGATGGAAACGTACTCACAAGCGAGGAGAGTGTGTTGAGCAGATGGAAAGAGTACTTTGAGAGGTTGATGAATGACGAGAACAAGAGAGAGAAGATGTTGGATGATGTGGACATAGTGAATCAGGAAATGCAATGGATTAGCAAGGAGGAAGTAAGGACAGCTATGAAGAGGATGAAGAATGGAAAGGCCGTTGGTCCAGATGACATACCTGTGGAAGCATTGAGGTGTTTAGGAGAGATGGCAGTGGAGTTTTTAACAAGTGTTTTTTAATGGAATCTTGGAAAGTGAGAGGATGCCTGAAGAGTGGAGAAGAAGTGTACTGGTGCCGATATTTAAGAATAAGGGGGATGTGCAGGACTACAGTAACTACAGGGGAATATAATTGATGAACCACAGCATCAAGTTATGGGAAAGAGTAGTGGAAGCTCGGTTAAGAAGTGAGGCGATGATTAGTAAGCAGCAGTATGGTTTCATGCCAAGAAAGAGCACCACAGATGTGATGTTTGCTCTGACAGTGTTGATGGAGAAGTATAGAAAAGGCCAGGAGTTGCATTGCGTCTTTGTGGACCTGGAGAAAGCATATGACAGGGGACCTCAAGAGGAGTTGTGGTATTGTATGAGGAAGTCGGGAGTGGCAGAGAGGTACGTAAGAGTTGTGCAGGATATGTACGAGGGAAGCATGACAGTGGTGAGGTCTGCAGTAGGAGCGATGGATGCATTCAACGTGGAGGTGGGATTACATCAGGGATCAACTCTGAGCCCTTTCTTATTTGCAATGGTGATGGACAGGTTGACAGACAAGATTAGACAGGAGTCCCTGTGGACTATGATGTTTGCTGATGACATTGTAATCTGTAGCGATAGTAGGAAGCAGGTTGAGGAGACCCTGGATGCAGGAAGTAGAGTTGGCGAAGATGGACAAGTTTAAATACTCGGGATTAACAGTACAGAGTAATGGGGATTGTGGAAGAGAGGTGAAAAAGAGAGTGCAGGCAGGGTGGAATGGGTGGAGAAGAGTGTCAGGAGTAATTTGTGACAGACTGAAGCAAGAGTGAAAGGGAAGGTCTACAGGACGGTAGTGAGACCAGCTATGTTATATCGGTTGGAGACAACAACAACATTTATTTATATAGCACATTTTCATACAAAAAAATGTAGCTCAAAGTGCTTTACAAAACGAAGAATAGAAAAATAAAAGACACAGTAACGGTGGCACTGACCAGAAAGCAGGAGACAGAGCTGGAGGTGACAGAGTTTAAGATGCTAAGATTTGCACTGGGTGTGACGAGGATGGATAGGATTAGAAATGAGTACATTAGAGGGTCAGCTCAAGCTGGACAGTTGGGAGACAAAGTCAGAGAGGCGAGATTGTGTTGGTTTGGACATGTGCAGAGGAGAGATGCTGGGTATACTGGGAGAAGGATGCTAAGGATAGAGCTGCTGGGGAACAGGAAAAGAGGAAGACCTAAACAAAGGTTTATGGATGTGGTGAGAGAGGACATGAAGGTGGAGGGGACAGAAAGATATGGAAGAAGATGATCCGCTGTGGCAACCCCTAACGGGAGCAGCCGAAAGAAGAAGAATCATTGTGCTTAAGATAGGCATAATTCATTTAATTAATGGTACAACATATTTTTGTTGCCATTTACATTTTTTTAGATTTGCTAATATAGGTAAAATTAAGGGTTCACATACTTTACATTACTTCTTCCTGACAGGGTAATGGATGGTGTATTTATTTCAAGCCCAGAGCACATTCTCTCCTGCTCCTTTAGATTTCATCATACATATTAAAGTTAACTGGTTTAGTGTGAGTGAGCTGGGTTTGTATGCACCCACAGTCCCATCCACTACTTGTTCCTGTCTTTCTCTCAGGACCTCCAGGAAAGACACAGACTCTACTGGACTGTAAGTTTGCAGTACTGTGCATAAGTCTCAAGTGACACAGCAAAATAATTCTTGAAGCTACCCACTGTATTTTGGTATTGCTTATTCACTTTTTAAAAATTATGGAACTTTAGAATACTAAACACAAATGCATATTGCTAGATTAAAAACTAATTAAAATATCTTTTCCATTACAAAATCTTACTGATACCTTGTTAAATGTTTAGAAATACACAGACATGGTTCCCTCCAGGTGAGGTTTGGAAATGGATAAACTAACACATTTTAAAAACACCTTATCTTGCTTTTGTATAAAAAGGCAACAGTCAGCAAGCAATGCTACACTAAACTGGATTTTCGAGATGTGGTATGTGAGCTGTCATAAATAAAGTCTGAATAAACTTTGAAAGCTGAAGACAGAAAACGCAGTGGATGATGCAGAAAGCTGTCTGCCTGTGATGAACAGTGTTTAAGGGTCACTTCTTAAGGAGACAGAAGGAAATCCAGCAAAGTGATTGTTCAGCATCTGACAGAATCACCTGGCGCCAAAGTACATGCTACAACTGCACAAAAAATATGTATATGTATACATTGTTTTCCTCAGAATCCTTTTCTCTCCTCAAATCTTCTGTCTCTTTTTCCTTATATTTTGTGTAGTGCTGAATCCAGTTGCTATGCAGCTTGATGGACTTCTCAAGACTCTCAAATGAATTACAAAGCATTGTCTAGAAATTAGATATTTGCATAAAATTGATTGTTCCATTTTTTCAGATAACCTGGGCAGAAAAGAAGCTCTTGAAAACCAAGATGAGGAGCATTGCATAGTGTTTTGCTTTTACAAGGGCTCTGCCTTCTTTAACTCTTTCATCGGTCAGCTGCATAGCTGTTACCTTCTTGAATGGAGACGTGTCTGTCTGGGGTGAATCATTAAACTAGTAAGCTGTATCATATAGCTCATCTGCTTTTCCTCCACTTTAAGAATTGTACCCATAGCCTTTGTAAAATAAAACAACCCACTGTGTAATGACTATACAAAAAAAAAAACAAAACAATTAGATGGCTCCTATCACTCGAGATGTGCTACTGACAATGTAGTTGCACATTGAGGTTGTGGGCGTTGTGATCATGACAATGTGACCTTAATATAATTTGTATTCAAACACTTCCTTATATTTTAAACCTATTGTTTTATGTTGAAAAATTGAAGGCATCAGCACACCTTTTCTCATTTTTTTCTTAAGTTTTTTTTATTGTAACTCTCCGATTATACAAGAATGTGTATACAATTTTCAGAATCAATACAATAGTTTTATTACAGAAATTGGTAAAACCTGAAAAAAAGTAATATTGAAAGACTCCAAATCTTTAAGTAGTTTCTGTGTTGTCATAATTAATTTCCCCCAGGCATATTGAATAGTATAGTTTACTTATGATAAAAATGATAACTCTGAAGCAAGTTATATTTCAAACAATATAGAATGTGCTGACGGGGTTGGCAGGACCCACACACACACAACAAAACTAGTGGACAACTCAGCTGTAATTAAAAGGCACATAAGTAGAGCAAAAAGGCTTTTAAATTTCAGTTATAAGTAAAATTTTGGATGCCCTTGGCACTGAAGTTTGGCTGTTCTATTTGATTTAACCCTGATGTTGTAGTAAATAGTACTAATCTAAACATGATAAAAATGGGTCAATGATGACAGCAGCTAATTACTAAGCAGGATTTGCTGGTGTGATGCAACCAAAACTCTGTTTCTGACTCTTCTAGACTAGACAGTTTTCTTCGTTGCAGACTACAGAAATAAATACATAGAAAATGAAGATGCACAATACAAGATGAGGTTTAAACATTGAAATGTGCCACTAACTTGACATGTGCTATGGAGAAACTCAAGGGGGTTGGCTATATAAGCTAAATCTTTACTTATTTTATATATATATATATATATATATATATATATATATATATATATATATATATACACATATATATATACATATACATATATATATATAATATATTATATATATATTATATATATATATATTATATATATATATAATATATTATATATATATATGTGTATATATATATATGTATGTATATATGTATATACACGCACACATTAATTTTATTTTTTTGACATCCTATCTGCATGTCTGATTAATAAGCCATAAGTGGGGAATAACCAACAAGACTGATTCCTGAATGGGTGAAGAAATGGAAGCTTGAAGAAATCAAAACTGTTTTAGAGTCTCATCTTTGAGGGGTATGCATGTACCTGTTATTTAAAAACTATAAGATGTAATGTTTTATTTGTAGGTAACATCTTAAATAGTACAATACATTGAATATTTAAAACTATATATATAGCAATTAGGCAAAAAATGTGCATATAATTCCATAACTGCAGTATACTAATAAGAAACCATGAAGGAAAGTTCAGAACTTCTATGAAGAAATAAAAGATAGTGCAATTATTGACTTTTAGAACTGATAAGTACAAAGTCTGTCTTACCAGAGGTGAAATGTTATACAGACAAAGTAATTCACGGATTAAAACTATGCTTCCAACAGCTTCAGCAAATAAATGTTTTATATTCTCTTAAATATATAAATAGTTTTATCTGCTTACTGTTTAATAAAATAATTGAATAATGAAAAAAATATACAAAACTCAAGCAGGTCAGTGTAACTAAAAAAAAAATGCAAATGTGCCAATCCATTCTTACCTGATGGAATGCAACAAGAGATTTTATAGACCTTAGCGAATTGGCACTATCTGGGAACTGCACTAATCTGTCAGATTGTAAACCTGGCACTGAGGATGTCTACAAAGAAAATCAATTATATTCAATATACATTTTAGGCAAAACTGGTTTTAATCAAATATGCTTCAGACTGTATTAGTGCAAGGGGAAACATGCAGCATTGAGACTTCACTTAAAAAATGATCACTAGCCAAGGCTAAGGCTTCCCACATACTTTGAATCTTTATAAATAGAAGTCAGCTATCATTGTGCTGACAACTGCTTACACCACAAAACACTGTACAACTGTAATGTATCTCATATAATGTACATTAGTGTTCGGTTCCCAATGAGATGAACTGGCGTTTTTTTTTTTTTTAAAAAAACATTATCAAAAACATGTGCAGGACATTCAGCAATGCACTGCTTTGAAATAGTCATCTTTCTGTTGATATTCCATATTGAAATGCCAAAATTTAAGACTTAGGGAAAGAACAAAATCATTCATTGGTTACAGAGCATTTCCTAAAATACATTGCTCCACACATCACAGTTAGTGCCCGCAGCACTTAATTCACATTAATAATGTAATCATTAAGGATGGTTCCCGCTGCTAATCAATCAGAGCTGCTACTGCATTTATAGAGAGCTTCCTCTTACAAACTGCATGGTGTCTCTTCACACCGGTTTAATTAGCACATGAGTAATCATTACATATCACTTAATTGCCTTTGGTTGTAGGAGCCTCAGTTAGTTGCAGATGAGACAACCATCTATTAATACTATCTCGTTTCAAAGTAGTATGACTGATTAGTCAGTCTCTGTAAACTGTTTTACAGATTTACAGACATTGGGATGAACACCAGATTTGTGCCCACCCCCCATCCCAACCCATTTAATAATGTTTGACAGAGGGATTTCTGCATACTTCATTATAATATTTCACAATATTACATGAAGTAAATGTACCCCTTAAGATAATTAATAAATATGCTCTAACTGCAGGGTATATGGAAACCAACTGTACATTGGTTTGTCTTTTGGGCATTGCTTGGCATCATCATTACTATAAGGAAACCAGCAAGAAATCTTGACAGTGGTGATGGCATGTCATTAAGCAGAATAAAGATGGGGTGGTCAAATATCCATTACAACAGTAGAACAGTGCAAGACATCTTTAGTGTACAGCCTTTAAAAAATGCAGGTGGCTTATGGGAAAAAAAAAAGTCGTCATTAAAATGTAATGTTTTAATTATTGCACATATTATAAACAATATACAAGTATAATGCATGTACATTTTCAAATTACTTATGGCTTATTATTGTTAAATATTCATCTTTAATATAGCATTTCATTCAGCTTCCTATTTTTCCTTTTACTTGCTTTTCCAGAATTTTTTATGCAAAGAGTAGAAAAAAGTGCTAATAAGTAAAGGTCAACAATGCTTTCTTTTTAAGCAGCAAAAATCCAAGTATTTGAATTTGAACATTCAACAGATGTTACTGCAAGACTACATTTATGCATAAGCCTGTGAAGGAAGGAGAAAATGTGAAGCAAAAAGTATTGGTTTGGAAGGAAGTATTTATAGAATACATAAAAATATCCAAATGAAGCCAGTACAAGGTCATGTTAACTAAATGGGATCTTTAATAAAATAAGCTCGGAGTTTAGCTTCAATCATCTTGAACCCAAATGATCCAAAGCTGTTTCAAGAGACCTGCTTTACTAACCACATACAAGAAGGAGCCATAAAACTGCCTCCTATTAAGCCTATAAAATCACTATTTATTAGAAAAATACATAGCTGCACAAGATATCGATATACTGAAGTAAGTTATAACAGAAACAAGTACATTTTTGAGGGAAAACACACTTTTTTTCCCTGTTTAGATGACATTAGCGCGTTTTATTGGAATCTCAATGGAATTGGACTGGTGACCTTGAAGTAGTGTCTCAAAGTCTGGATGTATAGTGAACTACTCTAAATAAACACTGAATGGGTACGTCTGCTGTGTGTTATGTCTTTGGAGAGTCTTGCCCACCAACATCTTTGGATGTCTGGCTTCTTTGCATCCCATAAATAACTTCCTAAATGAACTGTTTCAAAAGTACAATTAAAACAACTGAATTCTAACCTCACTGCATAATCATTCCTTATTGCTCTTTTGGCGAGTCCCTTTTGGGTGGGGTGGGGGGCTGGACTAGTGGGGTGGATTGAACTGGAGGCACCAAGAAAAAAAAGAAAAAGAAAGACACTGGACTGTTTTGACTATTGCTAAATAATTCAAAGAACCATGCTTAGATTGCCAAGAGGAGGTGAAAAATCCCATTCTTGCCAGTGTTACAAAATACACATTCTGGTTCAGCCTGTTTTGATAATCAGGCTCCATTAATATAGTGTCTTTGTTCAGCTAGACACATCATTAGAGCAGTTGGTTCATAGTCCAGTATATAACTGAAATTGCACTTAATTTTCTTTAAAGTTCTTTTTGCAATTTGAAAGCATAGGCCTTTGGTGTCAGAAAGCTGAATGGGAGACAGTGAATAATCATGTTAAATAAAATAATGGAATATGCTTGGTCAGATGTTTGTTGTTGGCATCAAAATCATATACCTTCTTCATTAATAAAAGATTTGCTTTGAGCTGGTAGGTCATCTGGAATTCAGGCGTGGAGCAACCTGAAAGAAAAAGTGTGACAAAACGATAAATATATTGCCGATTGCACTTGGTTTTTATAGTAGTATGGAAATCGGGGGATATTAAAATTTTCAAACATGTATGTGTATATACTATACAGTATATATAAAACCATTTATCATTCTAAAGCTTTAAGATTAAATTAATACATAAATAATGTGTGTGACATTCATTAAAAAGTTAAGAGTAATAAGTTTAAAAATCCATACAAACTTCTCACAAATAAGAGTCAGTTTTCTTTTTAAAAACTCTAATATCTGAGTATTTTCAAAACATGGATCCCATGATCTGCTCTATAGAGTACTAATTATTTATTTACTTACACATTCATAAACTGGGAACAAAAAACTGAAAAACACTGAATTTGTGGGACATGTAAAAACATCTGACTGTTATGGTGCTGTATAATTTTGCACTTTTTCAAAATAAGTATTCACATATACTACCTTAATCCAGTACTACCAGAGGCACACCATTGTGTGTGTATTGTAAATGCACTTAATTCACTGGCATATATTGCTGTTGTACATACAGCTTTCTTTTTTCCCCCGCTTTAATGCTCTGAAAAATGATAGCAGGCCAATTCACAGAAAATCTTCCTGCCTATAATGTACTTTCTGAGTAAATTTGGCACTAAAAGCTCAGCTCATATTGACTGTTATTGTTATGATCAACTTGACACTACAGGAAGCTAAAACGTTGCGTTTTTAATATGTATACTTTGAAATCCTAAGCTGAAGCCAGAAAGGAAAAACTACCTGAAAGAGTGAGGTAGTTTTCAATTTGGTTTCTTGTAAGATAAATAAAAACTCTTTTAAACAAACCTCCTACAGACCAGTTACTGTGTATGGGCTGCCTGTATGGATTAAACTATCATAGCTTAGGTCCAGAAATTCTCTTGGTGTAAATGATATAGTTGCTCAAGAATATGGAACCTAACTGATTTTACTTAATATTTCTACTAAACTGATTACTATATTACTGGGCGGTCTCATGGTCTGGAATCCCTGCAGATTTTATTTTTTTCTCCGGCGGTCTGGAGTTTTTTTTTTTCTGTCCACCCTGGCCATTGGACCTTACTCTTATTCTATGTTAATTAATGTTGACTTATTTTATGTTCTTACTGTGTCTTTTATTTTTCTATTCTTCATTATGTAAAGCACTTTGAGCTACATTTTTTGTATGAAAATGTGCTATATAAATAAATGTTGTTGTTAATTAATACATTTTTTGTGACTGAATAGTTTAAATAAGCATACCACTTTATTATATGATTTCAAGAGCATTCTTTAATGCCTACATATTTTTTAAATAAGTACAGAAAAATTATATTGCAATAGTGAGTGCTGCTCATAGGATAATGTGACTATTTTTGTAGAACTTGCTAACCTGGCCCTTACATGAAATATTTATGGCAATTGTTCTTATACTGCTGGATCTTTGATACAGTTTTGATACTGTGCCCCAATATGTGTTCATTCAATACCTGAGACTGATTTAGTCCTTATGAATAAATCTTGTGGAAGAATAATTTTAGGGTAACATAGCTTTCATCATTAATAAATAGCATAAAGAGTTAATATATGTCAGAACCTTTGCAGACATATCAGGAAACCAGATAAAGGTCAAGTGAACAACAAAATGTACTGAAAGATGACGAGAGATGGCTAAGAAATCAGCAGATGTCCTATAAACCAGAATGGACAGTTGTTATATGCACTGAAATTTCGAAGGTGGTGGCTCAACTCAAAGGTATAAGAACCACCAGAATATAGTAGACTTTTACTTTATACAAGTCACTTGGGTGTAAATTCAATAGTTTATAAAATGAACCTCTATTCTTTGATTCTCTGATCATTATGTAACAGACTGCTTTTGAAGAATGCTCCCTCCAAGGCATTTTGCTAAAGAGTAATTAAAAGATACAATGAACAGCTTTTCTCCTGCCTGATTACTGATTTGTCCTGTTAGAGGATGTTTCTTTCTTTAATAAGATGTTAAATTTCTGCTACAATCTTTGGTATGGTTTCAGCCCCATCTCTTAGGCAGCCAAAAACCCTCACCCATCCATGTTACACAAGGTGTTTCACAGGGTTCTGTACCTGGCCCACCTTAAATAAGTTTTGCCACTTGGTGAGATTATCACATATTAGGTACTGAGATTCCACTTTGTGTTGATGATACCAATACATGTCACAATAAGCCTACCTTTAACCTTCCACCAGACCTACTTATTGATTGTATGGGTCACAATAATTATGTGTCATAGCTATTTAAAATGTAATACATGTAAGGGGTCCCTTCCCTAAGTGATAATGTGTTAATGCAAGTACACCATGATCGCTGTACCCACCATTTTTATTAATCCTTTTTTTCATAGAAATTACTGTCAAATTCTGTCTTACTCAGCCAAAACAGGCCTGCTTTCTGCATTTGAAATTTTGACTTATTTATGTCTTTCACACTCTTCTCTAACTACTACATTCTTTTTAAACTCACAGTCTTACTGACAATTATAGTAAAGCCTGTATTCCACAGTCATATAAATGCCACTTAATCATCCTTTCTTATATCTTCCTAACTCATTTATTCAGGGCTGGGTCAATTGCTAAAGATGTTGATAGGGTATGTTATTTTCAATTAGCATAACTTTAATCTGTATTTTTTTTTGTTAAGAAATGCATGTGATGTTGACAGGGGAATTTAGTACTTAGTGCCAAAATTAAATGCAATCCAGTGTGTAAACTACATTGCAAAGCAATGCATATGCAAGTGGATCATTTAATTTTGGCAGAGATTTATCATGTCAAAATTAACAACATATCTTCTAAATGATCAATTGCTTTTCACTATGACACGCAATTTTCATGTCAGTTTGAAATGCTATATAAAAATGCATATTGCATTTTTTTAATTCATGTCCATTGACTGTGTGTCATAACTAAAAGCAAAGCACATGCTTGTATTTCACTTAGTGGAGCCTCTGTGTGCATTATATTTCGATTTGAGACCATGCTTAAATCATATAAACACTAAACAGAATAAAATGCCAAATTAGCATCAAAAAGTGGGGAAAGAGGCATTCTAATCACGAGCGTGTTCTGCTTGGAAAGAAAGCGAACAGGGAGTTGATAAAGCTGAGGTCTGTTTTTTCATTGAACAGGAGGAATCTGGAAATCTAAATAATAATTTCATTTTCTTCTTTGTTGAAGGACGGGCAAAACTATAAAATATTTTTTATAACAGAAGGTTAAAGTGATGGTAACAAATGTTACATTATATTTAGCATTTACTTATAAACCGCTAACAACACACGCACATTTTTCTATGAGATCTAAAACCTACTTTTTGCCATTTTGATTAATTGCTCTACACTGACAAAAAAAAATTATAATCACCTCCAGAACACAGAAATGTTTACTATTGGAACCCCTCTTCCCCAACTGTTGATGCTCCTTGCCCCACCTCTTGACACTAATTGGTCATTTGTTTACATTTAGTTTTTGCACAACTGAAGTGTGGTTCCAAGTCAAAATTCAGCACACACGGAGCCCTGTTAAGCAAAAAGCAACATGTCTGCTTTGCTTTTAGTTATGATACACAATCTATGGGCATGAAACAGAATGCAATATGCTTTAGTATTGAAATTCAAATTGACATTAAAATTGATTCTGTAGTTAAAAGAAATCAATAATTTAATTGATATGTTTTTGATTGTTATGTTTTTAATTCTGACATGATAAAACCATGCAAAAATTAAATGCCAGTTGTGCATATGAATTACATTTGAATGTAGTTATATTGGATTGCATTTCATTTTGGCATTAATAATCTTCCATAGATATGATAATACACCAAGTAGAAAGGGAAACAAAGAAAGCTTGTTGGGAATGTGCCTTGTATTCCCCAGCAGATGGCAGTATGCACACATTTGTTAGGACAGCAATACCATGTAACTCAGATGCAAAAACCTGCTGAAGAACAGAAAGGTTGCATTTGATTTTCTCTCAGACACAATCATGTTCCTGACTACATAAGACTGATTAGTAATAACATGTTACCATATTGGCTGTCATATGTTGAACAGTAGCATGGATGAATTAGGAAACTGTTAAGAGGAAAACCCTGCTACTTGACGATGGATGCTCACTGAACCAAGCCCTTTTACTCACCACAGAAAGGTGTCCATTTTTAGCCTTGGCTATCAATAGCTCCGAACCAGAGGTGAAGTCAATGATTCCTTCTTTCCCATGACCAACAGTAAACTTGATGCTGCATGATAATGAAATATATATAGAGAGAAATGTTTTAATATTTAAGTATTTGTTATTCATGTTTTATTACAAATGCTTTATTGTTTACCTTTTATTCTAAAGAGTGAATAATATTAACAGAATTTTTTTTCTGTTTGCCATGTACATTTATAATATTTTGTGATACTCTGACAAGGATGACATATCTTGTCACACAGACATCCTTAATATGATTAGACAGGTCCAGTAAATGGATGACTGCACCATGTCTTGTAGGGCGGCATGGTGGCACAGTGGTAGCGCTGCTGCCTCGCAGTTAGGAGACCCGGGTTCGCTTCCCAGGTCCTCCCTGCATGGACTTTGCATGTTCTCCCCATGTCTGCATGGGTTTCCTCCAGGTGCTCCGTTTTCCTCCCGCAGTCCAAAGACATGCAGGTTAGGTGCATTGGCGATCCTAAATTGTCCCTAGTGTGTCTGCGTGTGACCTGGCGCCCTGTCTGGGGATTTGTTCCTGCCTTTCACCCTGTGTTAGCTGGGATTGGCTCCAGCAGACCCCTGTGACCCTGTGTTAGGATATAGTGGGTTGGAAAATGACTGACTGACTATATCTTGTTACTGATAGCATGATAACCAAAATTGCAATAAAAGAAGCTCCTAATTTCATTTGAACTAAAATACTGGTGTTCTCATCTTCATCATGGTCCCCAAAGAATACAAAGAGAATCAGATTTTATACACAACAGTGAAATTTTTCTTAATGGAAAATTCCAATACAACATTCACTGTATTTGTAAGAAAATGTATGTGTACGCTTATATTTTAGTGATAACCTCCTCCAGCAATAGTAACATTGAGAAAATGTTTTCTTCACCTGTATGTCAATCTTTACCATTGGCTTAGCGATATTTTGGTCCATTCCTATTTATAGAACTGCTTTAACACGTTAAATATTTTATTTCTTTTATGAATTTCTTACTCAAAGGCATGTCGCAACATTTCACTTGAGTTAAAGCAAAGCCTGGATAAGTATATTTCTTTGGCTTCTACCATTATTCTGTAGATTTCCTTGTTTGTTTCATTGTACGTCATGAAGATAGTTTTAAATTCATCTAATGAATTTACAATTATAATCCATAAATCATCACTTCCTCTCTGAATGTAAAGGACTTCAACATAAAGAGTACAAAGCAGCCCCAAAATATTGTGCTTCACTAGCAGGATTTGGGTCTTTCGATTGAGTACAGTTTTATTTTCATCATGAAATTCATGATGCTAAAAAGTTCCACTGATTTTATTTTGCCACACCAAATTCTTTTAAGAGCCTTCTGAATCATTGTAATGGCCTATGGATAATGTGAAACTAGAGTTCTTTTTGTAGAGGAGTAATTTCTTCTTTTGCACTGTTCAATGCACACAACTCATATTCAGTGCTCTCCTAATGACAGAACTATAAGAACCTACATTTGCCAATTACCACAGGAGTCTTCTTCATCTCTTGAATTTGTGTTGAATTTCCAACATTGTATACACATTATATGATTGGCCCATGATGTACTAATGTGGACAAGGTATTAAGGAATGACATTGCAACCGTTTTTAGCTTCATTATCAGCAAATAATCTTTTTTAAACCTCTCAGAAATTGTCTTTGATCATCACATAATTTACTTTTTCAACCATACTGAACTCTGATGAAAATTAAACTGTTGTACATATACAGTATATATTTATTGATATACAGAAAGGTTGCCGAATACCTATGTGTGATCATCATCTTTTTTATTGGTGTATCTTAATCAAGCTCTCCAGTTAACAGGTCTCATTATTCTACAAATTTAACACGAAACAAATCAGTAAATGTTAGATCAGTGAAGTCAATGCAATCATTAAAAAAAATAAATCGGGAACGCGCTCCCCTCGACTTTCTCATATACTGAGATAGAGGAAAAGGTAATCAAGATCACTTCCAGAAGCGTGATATATTTCTGAAATATCAGGTGTCTTTGTTTCTTATCATAACTAATTTATAATAGTGACACACAATCATTTATCTCTATGTATAATCAAACTTATATGAAAATATTTTTGCACTTAGGGAGGTCAAAAACAGTAGTGGATTTTTTTCATGATTACATATGCATTACCTAGATTATGTGCAAAGTAAAAAGAGTTATATAGTCACTGAAAACATAGAAAAAGTGTTAGTATTATATAATATTTGTTGCAATAATTTCCTATAGGTAAAACTGCATTTAGCTACCACTTAATTATGATAATGATGGCAGAAATAAAAAAAAAAAAAATCATAAAATGAAATGTATTACCAAGAACATGATGGGGACGTAACAGCTTATTGTTCCCATTACATCTTTATATTTGCTTAGCATGTTCAATGTTTACACGTTATTGTTAAACTGATGGTGTATAAATTCAAATAAAATTAATAATAGTTATTGAAATTAATATGTGTTATATTGAATACAGTTTTTAATATGGTGTAATTTATATTTACATGATACAAAAAATTTGGATGGCTGTTTAAATAAAATACTACTTCTGGTTGAGTAATTTTTCTCAAATTTCTATCTGTAATTATAACTATAGTTCACTTGAAAATATGCAAAAGTATTTAGTTAAAGTACCACTTCTGGATGCCGGCAATTGCCCAAAAGTTGATAGGATAGTTGAAAATTTTTATTGACCTATGTCAAAGCGTTTTTGAGTTATGTTTACACACAGGCAGACATAATTTCAAAAATGGTATTTTCGGACTCAGGATGGTCTAAAATGTCATAATTCATCAAAATCTCAAGGTCTAACTTTTTCACGATTCCTATACTATATATACGAGAAAGTAAAAAAAGTTACAATTTTGGATCAGCTGCATACAGATAAGTGCTTAAAATGGTCTAAAATTAGTCTAATTCTTTTTATTCTTATTTTTCATCTTCTTAGTATTTTATTCTTTTTTGCTGCTTTTTATATTTTATTCTTATTTGTTCTGTAAAACAAAAATGATTAAATATCAGACATAAGTGATCATCAAAGCAACTTTCTCACCTTCCTTGGTTTATGTTGATATTGTTCACCTTGTCAGAGCATATCGCGATTTTTGTCAGAGTCTCAATAACATGATCATTCTGAAGGATCACATCTCCCTAGTAATGAATCACAAAAACAAGAACTATTGCACTGTAAACAGATGTCAGTGAGACAGAGGTTTTTGCACTGTACATTACAGTGCCTATAGGAGTAGCACAGCACACTTAAAAGTCAGAGGCAGGGCTTTCCCACTTCCCATACCTTTTGCTTGTTATCTTCACAAGACACATGAAGGACAAAAACACCATCACTCAGGGAGCTTACAGACATCCCTAGAAAAAATTACAAAAACCCGGTTAGTATCATAAAAAAGAGAGAATGACAGCCAGCCTTAAACTTAAGAAGATTTACCTTTCAAAGTTGAATATTCTATCCTCTGTTTAATTTTGGCTTCTTCCACAATGAAGGCACTGTTCTGGGTGAGCAGCAGTTGTCTGGACCTGGCTTTATAACCCTTGCGGTCATATTTGGTGACTGGGACTCCATACTAGAATTGGGCAGAAACATGAATAAGGACGGACAGAGAAGAGGGGATGTGTATTTGAAACCGACTGATTGATATATCAGTTAATAAATAAACTATGAATGATCAACTTGCATTCAAAAGAAATGACAAGAATAGGAATGTAATAATCCTCACCTTCATTTTTTCATTTCCCAGTACTTGAAGAATTTTGGGGTTGATGTCCTCACTACCTGAAACCACATGCCCACGAAAGTGGAAAATTAAAAAGACTGTATTCTCTGAATGTGTTGGCCCAGCGTTAATATAATTCTGGCTTTCATGTTTAGAGAGTGACACCTGGGCCCTGAATCTACTGTAAAACAAAAAGCAAGGCTCAAGTAGGTTGACTCTTCCTTCTCAAAGGCCACTATACAACGTTCATTAGTACATATAAACCTTCAAGTGCAACTAAACAATACCTTGGGCTAAATTGTGAAGATTAGACAACATTTAGCTACCAATTTCATCTGTAATATGGAGTGGCAAAACAGTATATAGGTCGGTGAAAATATGCAGACTTCTGTAAAAAAAAAAAAAAAGGGAGACCAATCTTCTAAGGTTCCTGGCACAAAGTCATTAGTCCACTTCTCTATGATTGCACTAGTTTATCAGCCCCTGTTCTAAACTATAAAATGTGGACATAAAATATGTAATATGGGTTCTTACACAAGACAAACATGTTAGTAATGATAACCAAAGTATCCCAGAAACAGGTAAAAATCTCTAGCAACTAGGCATTTAGCCAGATTACCAATAAAAGTACAGTATAATAAATACAAACTTCACACATTACTAATTAATTAAAAGTTGTAACACGGCTACGTACCAACACGTGTATTTACAAATAGTTTAGGCACACTCTGAGGATAGTTGTCTTTCTTATCTTTAAAGATTTCACTGGCAATGACCTTCTGCTCAAGCTGCAACAGAGAGACAATGGAATATTAACAATGATTTATTGTTGATGTGCTTTTACAAGATTTTGTGTGATTATATAACACAAAGGTGCTGAAAAATACCTGGTTTTTCCATTCTGGATTAATTCTCTTGCAGTAACTCCAAACCATATTTTGCATGCACATTGTCCTGAGCAGCTCAGAAGCCTGTGAAACATGTGCAAAAAGAATATTGACAAGGTTCTCCTTATTTCTTTTTTCACAAGTTTATTTTATAAGCATGAAAATCATAAAAAAAGTAGTTGCTTAAAGAAAACCATTATTTTTTATAGTTTGCTAACAAAAGATTTATTAGTCCCACATATCCAGAAATGTAGAAGCTTTATGTTTTATATTAAAGTGTTAACATTGGTATTTTTATAATTTAACTATAGAGCACAGGTGTCACCTTTCATTTTTTATTGATAAAATGAAACTTTGTAGGCTTATTGTCAGTGAACATGAAAATACAAAAATAAATAAAATTACCTTCAAATATTATTTCACTAATAATATATGTACAAAAATATTTATCCATAGTACATATGGCATAAAAGAAAATAAAATACTTCTCATAATTACAAGCTGTTATCGTGTTTTTTTTCTCTCCTGTGATGTACTTACCTGAAATAAAGCTTAATTTAAAATAAAAGTAGCTTTCACCATTTATCTTACAAAAAATATACATATTTTGACACATTGATTTAAATAATTGATACTGGTAGTTAAACACTGCTTAATGTAGATATACATGCACTTTTGAATTATTTTTGCACATATGCTGCCTGGACTACTGTAATACCTCACATAAAGGAGCACAACAACTTAATTACCATAACGCTTACAAAAGCATAAGCTTAAAAAAAAACGTTTTTCTTGATCGTCCATCTTTACATGTGATTGGGCTTAGCTAATGGTAATTCTACTTCTAGCCAAGGACTGACACTGTGAACTAACACCTCTCCTTGTTTTCCTGTTGCACAAAGAATGATTGATGGGCGCAATCCCAAGACGTCCTATTCGGTCAGGTCTGCTGAACCCACCTCTTCCTGTCCACTGCCCTGAAAACCACCGCATTTCCCATTCTCAAGTAGTCATATTTTTGACTCTTGTTAAGAAGAAGACTTCTCGTATTTATTTTCAGTTTTGCTAATTTCAATATACGGGGATTGCTTCGGCACCTCAACTCTTTTTCATCTTGTTTTTGTCCTTTATTACAATGGTGTATTCGGCAGGATTTAATATCAAAGATGACTGAGCAGATCTGACTGGACAGACATCATGGGATTGTGTGCGTCAATCATTCTTTCTGCAACAGGGAAACAACGAGGTGTTAGTGGACAGCTCCAACACGTTGGCTAGAAGTAGAATTACTGTTACATAAGCCTTGAAGTTGTTTCCCATTCGCACATTTGTTACAGCTTAAAATGTCAGTCTTTGACAGCACATATATCAAATAAAACTGAAAACAGCCTGCTCAAACCTCAGTCAGTGCTGGTGGTGGTGTGGGCCAAGATTTGTCTAGGACATTCTTGGGCAGATTACGCCGCAGGTTCATCAGAAAAGAATAGCGCACATAATCCAAGAAGTACTCATTCTCTGGGCAGCGCATTTCATGGCGGTAAATGAACCCCTTAATAAACCTGTAAGAAAACATCAAATACAGATTTCAACATCTAGTAATCAGTTTCCAGTTGTTTAGTTAAACAAATGTGCCTCATGCACTGCAGTTTAGTTGCAATGTGTTATGTCACTTACACAACTTTGCAAGCAAAAAAAACAAGCTGATGGCTCACCATTACATGCATTGTCTCACAATCCCATATATTAAGGATTACTTTCTTACTGTTTAACTTGGGCTCATTATCTTTAAATAGCAGCCTTTTTTATTTCTTCCATATGTAAACAGTGGTTATAATCTTTACCAACCCTGCTATAACACAAAAGAGTCAGTGTGGAAGTGTAAGACCCAACATTTGTTAATACTAATACTGGAACTATTTATCAGCTTCTCTAAACGCTGTTCAGGGTCATTCAAGGACGTCTAAGCATTCTTTTCAATATAACATTGTCCTGGGAATTGTAAGCAAATATTTCAATAGTGTAATCTTTATTAATTCTAGTGTTAAACTGTGACTTTGGCAGATGTTGAGAGTGACATACCTGCGGATAGTCTCTACAGCCCATTTCCTACGTGCGGCTTTTCTTCTGGCCAGCACACCTCGCCAACATGCCTGAATCAGAATAACTAGGATCAAAGTACACAAAAGAATCCTTTCAGAAATGCTGACAGCCTTTTTAAACAAATGCTACTTAAGTGTATAGGATGATTTTGACAATAAGTCTAATTGTTAGTAGTGAATCCATTTTAAAATATTAGTCATTTTTAAAACTATAGTACTGTAAAGTTTTACTGATGAAATTAACATCTCATAGCAAATGCAACAGAAGGGTGTACAGTAATAGAAAAGACAGATATACAATGGGCTATGGCTACTCGATATGGCCTAAAAAATAAAATCTATTTTTTCCACATGTACACACAAAATTACTGATTTAATCAATATATTTTTCATTAAAAAAAACTAAAGAGACATTATTCTAATAAGTTTTGCTTTTATTTTAACAATAAGCAAATATAATTTCAAAGAATGTCACAAACACCCCTTAACAACTATTTGGCTTTAAAACTGGAATTGTTCCCTGTATGATGCCTAGCCACATCTCACAGTTCACAGTCATTGCCATGAGTAAAGTGCAGAAGATAAATTTCAAGATATGGAATCAAAGCATAAAACAAACTAAAAAGAATAAAAATAAAAAAGTGCCACCTGAAAAAGTGTCTTGTATTGTTAAAAACGTTTCTAAAGAAAACACTTGGTAATTATCAAGTAAAATCAAACCTGAGGTGCTTTTAAAGTTATTTTTTTAAAAAAAAAAACAAGGAATACAAGACGGTCTACTGCCGCTGGGTTGAGGCATGGCCTTTAGCATGTTACAGTGTGCCCCCCAATAAAGACCATCTCTGATGGGGCACTTGTATCAGGAATGTAGAGATATTTCTTGGCCAGATTACTATGCTTCGGGAAGCTTGCTTCCATCACTGACATGGATCAGTGTCTTGGTCTGAGAATATTACGCTACTATTATCTTATTTTAAAAAGATGTTTTGGGGCTGCCACTAGCTTGCCCATCTCGCAAAGCTACATACTTCTCCCACATGGCTGCATGCCTCTGACAGAGATTAGAATTAGATTATTAGAACAATCTAGACGAGAACAGGCCATTCAGCCCAACAAAGCTCGCCAGTCCTATCCACTTGTTTAATCCAAGAAAACATCAAGTCGAGTTTTGAATGTCCCTAATGTCTTACTGTCTACCACACTACTTGGTAGCTTATTCCAAGTGTCTATCGTTCTTTGTGTAAAGAAAAACTTCCTAATGTTTGTGCGAAATTTACCCTTAACAAGTTTCCAACTGTGTCCCCGTGTTCTTGATGAACTCATTTTAAAATACAAGTCTCGATCCACTGTACTAATTCCCTTCATAATTTTAAACACTTCAATCATGTCACCTCTTAATCTTCTTTTGCTTAAACTGTAAAGGCTCAGCTCTTTTAATCTTTCCTCATAATTCAACCCCTGTAGACCTGGAATCAGCCTAGTCGCTGATGTTTTTTAGATGTTTGAATAAGTCTGTTGTGCTGCTACCTTTAGAAAGGCCTTACCAAGTAACAGTAGTTTGTTCAATGTCTGACTTTACACTGTCAGTTTTAGATAAACTTTTTTATACTTTTGTTTGATTTTAATTAGAAGCAGAAAACATTCCATGTAGTCAAGTCAAATTTAACAAATCAAAGTAAAATTCAACCCCCACCCAAAACTACTCTACAAAAGGAGCAAGAAAAGAAAGGTGTCCTTTTCCCCAAAATGGAACCTTATTCTAAAATGTTATTGATTAGATCCTACCATATTTAAAAAAAAAAGGTTTTGAAAAGATCCTCTAAGTGAGAATTTGATTTTTTTCCCCAATTTCAAGTAGTATAGAACATCAGTTGCCCTAAGAGTGGTGGAGTGGGATTCTTCCAGTTGAGAAAAATAAGTCTATGTGCTAGTAGTGTAGTAAAGGACATTACAATTTGTTTGTTATTCTCCACTTTAAGGCCATCTGATAGTACACCATATACAGCTAATAATGGGTTTAGAGTAATTGTGACACCAGGGCTGTCTGATAGGCATGCAAAGACTTGTCAAAAATGTTGTTAATTTGGTGCAAGCCCAAAACATATGGCCCAGTAAGGCTGGAGCTAGATTGCAAAATTCACAGGTTGAATCTTGCCCTGGAAACATTTTGGACAATTTTAAATGCAATAAATGTGCTCAATAAAAGATTTTAAGTTGAACAATTGAATGCTTTGCACATATGGAGCTTGAGTGTGTTCTGTGCATGGCTGCTTTCCACTCCTTTTCTGAAATAGTGAGTTATAGATCCTTTCCCCAATGTACTCTGGGGTCTTTGAAAGGAAGAGACTTTAAAATATTTTTATAAATTATAGAGATGCTATCTGAGTCTTCGGGACTGAGCAATAATTCTTCTGGAATAGAACAAGGTGGAAAGAGAGGAAAAATTAAGCAGGTTATGTTTAGCAAAGCTTGAAAGTAGTGGAGAAATTGTGTTGATAAGAAGTCGTATTTGAAGCATAACTGTTCATAGGTTGCAAAGACATTATCTGAGTCTCTAAGTTTTTAATCTCAGACATTTTCCAGACATTGAATAGTGTATATGTTTGAGAGGGTGGTTATGTAGAGGTGCAACAGATAAAAGCTTTTTTTTGTCTTAAAGTGCTTCCTAAATTGGTTCTATATTGAAAGTTAGGTAGTGCCATGCCCCTTCTCTTGGTCGTTGAAGAGTCACCCTTTGGATGCGTGGATGTTTCAAATTCCAAATACATTAAAGTTATGATTGAGTCTAATTTCTTAAAAAAACGATTTGTTAATGTATATGGGGATGCTCTGAAATAGGAGGAGCAGCTTGGCAAGGACGGTCATTTTAACAATGTTGATTCTCCCTGCTAACGTATGGTGAAGGGTAGAAAATCTATAGTCGCATCTTGTTTAATTTTTTCCACGCAAACAGCAAAGATTTGTTGAAAAAGAGCTTTATTTTTACTTGTAATATTTACCCTTAGATATTTAAACTGATCTGCTAAGATAAATGGTAAAAGATACAAGCTTTTCAAGTGTTAATGCATGTGCTGTCGTCTTGCAAATAACAATAATACGGCATCAATTAATGCCATTTTTTGAATCCATAAATTGGAATCTACTGCCTGGCTACGTTTTTAATTACATCATATTGTAAAGTACTGGTAACATGCAATTATTTAACGTAGTCTACTAAAGCATATAATTGCTTTCTATTATCAGTGTTATTTTGTAATATGAGTTACTGTTACAAAAATATTTAACAAACAAAAATGTGATAAGTGACTCTTTGATGAAGTACATATCTTAAAAAAAATTGTAAAATGTTTATGCCGATAAACTAACTCCCCAATGGTAGAATGTAATGTCATGTGTTCATTTTCTAACTTGTTACTATATTGCTTTAGGATTTTTAATTAAAACAAGTCCACATTTTTACTCATCAGTGGCAGTTCTTATTTTACTATTGTTACTAATAGTCTTTAATTAGTTTTTACTATTTTGATTTCAAAATCTGGTTTATGACAAACAGAAACTGTCTTTCAGACAGCTAGAAAGAAGATCACTCAATCAAAGTACACTTCAAACACACAATCACTGAATGCAAAGAAACGGAGAAAGGGAAGGGGATATAAAATATACTGTAAAGATGTCATGCAATATTTATTCTGCAGGACCATCGTATCACCTGATATCATCTATTCACACATGTGGACAATTGGTTGATTGAGTCAAATTGTACAATTCTTTATCTGAAATTCCAGGTTCTTGATCAACTGACATTTTCTGATTGTGCCCAAACAAAGGTTAAGAACTTTCAATAAAGCAGTTTTAAGTAAATGGAATGTCTTCTATTTTATTCAGTTCTTTTACAGAGGTTCTGTGTATTTTTGCAGGCTATTAGCTTGTTTGGTCACGTGTTTTTGGAAGCGTATGCTTAAGGTATAGGTAAAACTTTACTGCACAATTAATTCAGCAAGCAGATTCATCATTGGGACCGATGAAGTGATTATGGCAGAGCAACGTTCATATTTTGTTTTAATTTTTTTTTTTTTTTAAAAGTGATATAAAAGTTTATAACATAGAGAAGAAAAAATGATTTTTGAAATCAGTTGTACCTTCAGCAGTTAGGCTGTAAAATGATAAAGAGTAATCCCATAAGACATGAAACAGGGTCACCATTTCATTATACTGCCTTTTTTTTTTTTTAACTTGTCACATATTTATATTATTACAGGACTGTTTTATTTTTTTTATTCAGGGGTAAAAACTTTACCTTGACCTTGAGTTTCTAAGAGTCACATTCTGACAAATAACTAGCATATTTTTAATATTTTAAATAATGTTCCACAAAGCAGAGGAGAAATATAAAAATAATTAAAAAGCCCATCAAGCTCACTTGTTAGTAAATCACCACTGATACAATAATCGTGTTCAGCCTTAACCTTGAATCTGAACAAAGTACCAACTTGTATAGTGTCACTTCGGAGTGTGTTTCATGCTGACCCATCCCTATGTGTAAAGAAACACTGCCTCCTGCATTCTGTTGTAAAAGCCCTTCCCATATCTCACTGACTAATTTTAAAAAGTAAGATTTAAATTTTCTAGTACCTTTTCACTGAATGGAAATTCACTGATATTTACTTTAATTTCCATGCTGAGTTAGAGCTGTCCGCAATTATAAATTGTATGAATAGCAAAATGTATGTCTAAAACTGCAATTAAAATTTCCCAAAAGCCAACAACCATATGGACAACCACGTTTTTTATATTATATATATATATATATATATATATATATATATATATATATATATATTCAGTTTCCAAGAAAATATTACTGCCAGCCCAGCTAGAAACATTCTTGCTGTTAAACACAGACACAGCTACAGTACAATAACATAATAGTCCCCGAATTCATAAACGTTTCACATTTTCAAGTAACCACAGCTCATAACTATTCTCACTGGAAAGAACACTTAACTTCAAGTGACGGTGTTCAACAGAGATCTAGAAAATTAGTACCAAAGAAATTACACATATAATAAATGACTTCCAGGAAAAAGAAAGAACAATCATTAAAAAGGTACAGATAATATACAATGATAGAACAGGGTTCTACATTTAGAAAGGGAAGTGTAAATTTGTTTTTTCAATTTTGGCATCACCAAACTGCAAATACAATTTCTCAGAACTCATTCCAATAAATCAAGATTAGCCTCAATGGCCACTTTACAACTGGTGGTATCCCACAATTCAAACAGAATAATTTCCTCTGTAATATAATGTTTTCAAGTTGAATTGATTGTGCTTGTTACTCCTTATGACCCAAGATGTTCCTATTTCATAGCAAAGTTTAAATAAAACCATTTAATTTTATTAAACTACATACTTTGTAATGCTTTCATAGCATTACAGTCTATTTTAATGATACAGCATCAACAGTTGCATAGCTGAAATAAATTTGAAATTTCTGAAATGTGACATTTCTGTAGACACAGATAGGATGGATATATTATTGAAGAGACTAAATGAGATGACTAGAATGAAGTCTATGATATAAATACATTTATTGATTTGGTCACAGAACAAAAAAAAGTTTCAGTTGGTTATAATAAATAATGCTGTATATTATCATTTAAAAATCAGACTTAATTCCTCTTGCACACAATTTATTTTCTGTTTCGTGTACTGACTAAACACTTTCTTTTCAGTACAGTAAATTTCTTAGCACTCATGTCAGTCTACTCTCCATGACCACTGCACTTTTTTATTCACATGTATCAGAATAAGCTCATGATTTCAACAAAAGAGGAGGTCAAGCATTTTTGTGGCCACATTTTTTCTCTCAAAAGAAAGCCTTCTTGAAAGCTAACTGTGTAGGCTTTGTTAGATGCTGTTGGTGTCATAGTGACTACTTGTATTCATTTTTTTTTTGTTTATGCATTTTAAGCAATACCCCACAAACAATCCAGTATTGTTTGCGTCACTTAGAGTACAAGTGTTAACCCAATAAATTTAACTTTCTTAGCAGGAAAACACTGAAGTCTATATTTGTATCTTAATTCAAATGGAATCTTGACTATGCATGTCCAAAGAAAATATAAAGCTAGAGTATAATAGCTTAGGAGTTGGTATTTCAAGCTCAAAACCTCTATTAATCCTACACTGACTGTAACAAAATGTCTTGTGCCTTCCACAAAGAGTAGTGGACACCCTGATGTATTCATTTTGCCTCAGAAGTCCATTATGTAGTCAAGAAAAAGGTAACACTGTGTGACTATTTATCCCCGTGGGTACATGTTAAGTCTCTAAAGTGCTACATAGAATTAAAATATCAATTGAGAGTGTGTGATTGCAGCTTATTTTTTAATAAACTAGTTACAGGAACACAGACATATTTTCACGTTAAGCCTTAAACTCTTGAATATGCTAAGAAATTACTAGAGATGATGATAATATAATGTGTGAAAAAAATTATTGCCCACAAAGTAATAATGGGCGTTTTCAAAACAAACTATATAACTATTGGCAGTGCAGACAGGGCAGTTACACCAGGTTGACTGCATAGTTGGGGTTTCACAGGGCTTTATTAATAATATGCTTGGCTACTTGACATTAGAATTAAAAAGTTAATGGTATTTATCATTTGCACAATGATATATAAAGCTTAATAATGACTCCAGCCCTTTTATATAGTTTAAGTATCTTATTGACAGTGGGGAATTTTTTTAATTGGATTTAAATGAATTTCACATGAAGCGGGCCTAATTAATTTTATTGCACTAGGGGGCCACAAATTCTAGTTACACCATTAAAACAAAAGATTAGCACAGAAAGACTAAAGTTTGTTATTAACCATTTTCAGGTCTGGTACTTTTTTGGAAAGACCTTAATGGAACAGCTACAGACTGTATTAGAAATTGTGATATATGCATTACTTATGGGTGGAAATAACTTCCTCCAATTAATCACATTCCCAAGACAAACAATAGGAAGAACTCATCTTTACCTGATGTTCGTAGCTTCTGGTATCTGGATTTCTGTGCATATCCACGCCATGAGGCTTGAAGTTTTGTAGCTAAGTAAAGTGAATCACCACATAAAACAATTAAAAAATACTGCACACTTGCATGAAAACTACTTGAACAAAATAAGTATACTTATAGAACTTTTAAAGTACAGCAGGTGCCAAAAAAAGCTAATGCCTACCCAGGCTGTGTTTGCGGATTTCTAAAGCGTCTTCTGTTGCAAAGAGGGTCTTTGGAAATCGAATAAAAATCTTTGATCTGAAAAGCACCAACAAAACAGGTGAGAAATTAAGAACAAGCCTTTTAAGTGGGCAGAAGACATTTTTCAGCATATAAGAAGTTTGACAGATGAGACAAGATCATTCAGTACATCAAGATTATTTGACTAGCCAATGGTCAAGTTTGCCTAAAATCATACTTAGATACTTTAGAAGTTTCAAGGTTGAGCTACAAGAATCGGCAGTTTATTCTTGATTCCTACATAGCTAATGCTTAAATTTAAATCAATTTTAATTTCATATCACAGAAGTGGTTTATTTGTTAGAGGAGGAATCTGTATAGGGAACCTTAAATGACGTTAATTTTTTTTCCTTTAAATGTGATTAAGTAACTAATATCTAGGAAGGCATGTTTGTCATTGCATTATTAAACAAACAAACAAATAATAATCAAATACCTTCCAAGTTTATATTCTTCTGGTTTATATCCTAGATGCTTGACCAAAGTAGCAACCCCATCCACTAATCGACCATTCCAATTTGGCCAAGTTTCTGGACATAACGATTTGTACCTGCATGAGGAAAAAAATACATATATATTATACACACATATACATAGATATGTGCACAAAAACCATAAAAATGCAAATTAATAAACAAGACCTTCTTACAATGCCTTCCAAGAGCATAACATCAGAATGTACCTTTGCAAAAAGACCTCATATTTGCGTCGATAAGCAAAGCCAGCTCTCCTCACTCGCAAGTTCTCCATAAGCCCAAGATACTTCACTTGGTGTCGAATCAGAACTTCATCGAAGCGGCCTGCAAACACCCAGTCATATTTGAGATGCACTTTTTAAAATTTATATATACAATTTATAAAATAAAATCAATTAATTTTCTTTTATGCATTCAAATATATTCCTTCATATTTGTGCCTCATAATCCCTTTAAAAAGCAGTGGTGCCCATGACAACCCAGAACAGTCTAAATTGTGTTTGTTAGAGGGAACAAAGGAGAATATACTGTAGCAACTGGGAGTGAGTTCATACAATATTGTTCAGTCCAAAGATCTGAAAGACTGTGGGGTATAGATAATGGACCTGTGTGCATGGAATAAAGAGAGAAACTCTAAACTAAACAGTCACTAAATGGTGTGCGCCTCAATTAGGGTGAAGAAGAAAACAGCAAATAAATAAAGGACACTACCCAGTAAAGTAACACCCACAATCCAAATTTTATAACAGGTGAAAAGCATATTGCATCAAAAACTGAAGCCAATATACCTAAAGTTGAAAGAATGGCAGTCATGTTTAATATATATGTATGTACTTGACAAAATAATTCAAGTCAGCATAAGTAAACAACAAATTAATATAAAAAAAATCAGTAATACTACAACCTATTTTTAGACCATAACAGAATATAACTTTACATTTTCATGACCAACTAATAGTAATGCTGTGATGACCTCTAAACACTCTCTAATCCTTGCTATATAGTACAGAGCTACTTTTCTAGTATGAGTCAGAAGTTAAACAGTCATTACCTCTCAAAACCAATACTCAAAGCAGCTTTAAGTTGTGCATGCTTGTTAATTTGACATCCTGTTGCCATAATGGGATCCTGAGCTCTAACTTACCTGACTGTTTGGCGTCGTTGGGCTTTATGCAGCGAACATACGAGGGCTCCTTAGACATTAAGATTTCCATCAGCTTTGCCAGGCTGTTCTTGAATTGAGTGGCAGCCTACATGCAGGGAAAGTATGAAGCATTAGGGAACTGAAGATTTCTTTGTTTATTCACATGCAGGGACAGCACAAACAGTGGTGAAAATATCACTCCCCTCCATCCCCACAACAACATAAAATGCATCAGTGACCAATGGGATTTCAATACCCCCACAAGAATACCAAACCAGAGAAAAAAATGGGAGATAGCGCCAGCATTTCATTCTAAAAGCACTAAGGTCTTTTCAAGCAAACTAAATGAAAGTATGAAAGCTAAATACTTAAACAGATGTAAATTATAATACAAGCTATATATAAACCAACATCATTAAAAACATGCAAGTTATTTCATAGAAAAAGCAGCTTTGGTCAAAACAATGCTGCATATAAATATAAGCCACACAATGTTTCTTATTATATACTACAGAGAGTATATTTGTTGTAATGTACTATAAATTGTAAATGTCCGTGTCTTTTTTTTTAGCATAATAGTTCAGTCTTGGCAAAAAAATGAATGGACACAGCAAATGGCAAAACAAATGTATATGTTCGGCAATTTTGTCACCTAACATTTACTGATTTTATCACTAGACATGGAGCTAACACATTCATGAACTATGAGTGGGACCTACTATTCTGCATCCAAGTGGAAGAACAGTAAGGACTGAAATCTGTTAGGAAAATTAAAAAAAAAAAAAGAGCAAGAGGCTGTTGATTGTTTTAATGACCTCGTATCTTACAACATTAGTCATTTTTGGAGGCCTAATATAAAACATTCACTTGGACATTTTTAACACTGTACTAATACTGTAAGTGATAGGTTTATTATATCACCTGACATTCTAACATCTGAGCTCATTGCCAGAGCGTTCACTGTTTTAATGGTTTTCCTGAAGATCACAGAGTAGGTGGTAACAAGCTTATAATTCCTATATTTCATTATGACATGAGCTAGTGGAGATGTCAATACAAGTACAACTGAATATATGTAATTGGTCCAATCAATTATCTTGTTTTGAATGGGCTTCGTTTGTTTTATATGTTCATGATGGTGCAACCAAGAATGGTTAGACATTTTAGTAAAATTACTGTGGATGTTGAATTTTGGTTTTATATGTATTTGTTTGGAATTTTTTCGTTACCTCATAATTCTGAAATTTCACACTCACTTAAATAATCTTGAAATTTGTGGTATTTAGGAAAGTATAGCCTGTATACACATGCTGTTCTTGTAATTAAATTAAAATAAAAGAAGAAAACAAAGCTGATCATGAGGAGTGAAGTGTGAACTACAAATAATGCAGAGTCTAGATTATATATCACTGTGACAGCTCTGAAAACACACACAACTTTTCAGCATACTTTCTCCCTATCTTTTGTGATTAGAGACAGTAAGACACAATATAAACATTCAGTCATGTGCAGACAAGTTCACTCTGCATTCTCCACACAGTTTAATACTGGCATTGCAATGGGTTGCCCCTGGTATTGCTAGTTCTCAGATTGTGTCTTCTGGATTTGTAGTTAGTAAGATTTATATCGAAGTCCAAACACAAATGGAGCTAATCAAATAATTTGAATTTTTGCCCTGAGATTTTAATACGAGTTCACTTACATATTCTACACAGTGTGAGCTGCAATGTATTTATAATACATTATTGGGATTCTATCAAGCTACATACCCCCATTCAATGTTGCTTGCACCTTACTTTAGAGGAAGCCCACAAAAAAGAAACACAATGCTAAACATAATGCACCATAAGAGGGAATCGCTGAACCAGGGAGGCTAAACTGGAAAATAACTATCATTTTGAACTTTTTGAAAAGGGCAATAACAGAAAAACAATGCTATGTAACAATCATTTTAAAAATCCCAGCTGACCTGTGAATAAAGCACACCTATTCTGAAGTAATTAAGAAATATACAACACAGAACTGCACAACAGATCATGACAGGGAGAAAAAAATCATAGTACTTGTATAAAGCTGAGGGTTAAACTTCTTGGTTCTGCATTTTTGCGTGTTTCAAAACACAGTACCACACAAATAATTCAGACTCTCTATACAGACTATCTTGGAGTTTAAGATAAAAACGTCCACTAGGTTGCATTTTAAAAATAATTCAAAAATCTTGATTTTTTCAGGAACAAAGCAATGTCCATCCATCCATCCATTAACCAACCTGCTACATCCTAACTACAGGGTCACGGGGGTCTACTGGTGCCAATCCCAGCCAACACAGGGCACAAGGCAGGAAACAAACACTGGGCTAGGCACCAGCCCACCGCAGACAAAGCAATGTCTGTAGTAAAATTTGCTTCTCAACCACATTTTGTCAGAACCAGCACTTATTTTTAAAGTCCAACAGGGAAAAAGTGGTTCAATTAATAGTACCTTTAAAGAGAAATGAGTACATGCACCCAGCTATGCTTAAAACAAAAGGATTTATTAATTTTAGCCCTGTGTAACACACTAAATTTAACACAAACCAAAACAAAAAAAAATCCACTGACACACTGTGTGTCCAGCAGCAAAACTGGGTAAAACAAATCCAAACATTCCTCAACTGCATGCACATCAATTAGACAGTGCACTATTCAATATAGTATAAATTTCTATGACAAGTTAAGCACCTTAACTAATCTAGTATGTTTTCATAACAGCCTCATAACAGACAGGACTCACCGTCTCTGGTCGCTTTTTGTCACTCAGTTCTCCCCTGTCAAAAACTTGATTGAGGATCTTGTTTTCAGACTGACAAATCACCTGATAATGGAAAAACAAAAGCTTTCATGAGCAATACTGAGCAGATGAAAATATTCTGAAATTTTTTCAAAGCCCAACCCTGTAATGTTTCTTTTTTTGACTAATTATCTAAGTATGATATCAAATAACTTAAGTAAGCTTACCACAAATTTAGCTTTTACATTCAAAACAGAGCAAACCCACTTTAAAATATATATGGGATTTTTTTTAGGAATTCATTTTAAAGTTACCTTAGCCTGAAATGTATACAAATATACTCTAATTACATAAACTAATCATCTCATTTTTTTAAACATATACTATGATCACAAATACATACGTAGTTCATGAGAGGATTTTATAGAAATGGTTTATTTAACATTTTAGCCAAAATGCATGTGTTTGAGACACTGTGAATGTACGACTGCATATCTGGCACACAGATTTTTTTTTCATGGACATTTTGATGTTGTTGATAATATTGATGACATTTTGTTCAGCATTGATCACCTTTGACACCTATTATGTCAAGAACTTTATTATCTCCACTCTCTATAAAAAGAAAAAAAAAGTTTTTTTGGCCAACACTACAAACAACACAGGGTAAAAGTAACATAAAAAAATATCATTTTTGTTTGGAGTATACCTTTAAAGTAGGTGAGAAGTCTTGTTTTACAAGGCAAGCACTTAAAATAATGAAGGGGAAAATTTCAGGGGACTTACTTTTAAGGAGCTTTCCGTTTATAATGTAAAAGACAGAATCAGAAGTTTACAAGCAGGCATCCCGTAAATCCCTACCTTTAAATAATCTTCCAATACATATGGTATTTACTATGGCTAAAGAAGTTCTGGAAATATATTTCCACACCATTTTTGTGGGAAATCTACTCTAGCTATAAATTCTGTGCACCAACATGGTGGATAAGAACTTACCTAATTGCTATTAAAAATGTCAGTCTGTGTACAATGAAATGTAAAATAAGAACTTGGTATCAGCTTGCATCAAACATCCGAGTTAAACTAAAGAGCTACTGGTAACTACTTCATAATTTTAGAATTCTCTGCTCAATTTGTACTTCTGTCTTTAGGCTGAATGGGATATACACTGGTTAACAACAAACCCATAACTTAACTGTATGTGAGATAAATCTGAATCACAAGACATACCATGCTATTTTTACAATTAGCATGACATCAAATAGTTGTGGTGCTGTGATGCAATATGATAGCTCACCAAAATTAGTTTATGTGAAGGGATGCACCTGATCATCTCATTTTTTAATGTTTTACAGAAATTTATTTGGAGGTGTTCTGAATCTGTAAATCCAACCCTTTGCTTTTCTACTTCCTAGCATTAAATGTTAAGGTGATTCTCTGTGCTGTTTCCAGATTACATCCCACATACCTCTTTTAGGTTCCTGAAGAGCAGATCATTGTTCTTATCCAAAAAACCTTTGAATAAAAAAAATATAACATTTGTTTACATTTTCTGTGATATCTTAAAATCATTTACCCAACAAATGATTCATTATTGTATCAAGACATAAAATTTTATTATAAAAGTTGATTATTTTAAAAATAAACAAGGGAAAAATTAATTTCTACATGTAAGAATCTTAGCTATTTTATAAGGGGGGGAAAACTAGAAGAAAATTCAAGATTCCTTTAAATAAATCTCCTTAAAAAATGAAAATAAAAAATGGAGATCTCATCCACATCATTCCCACATCAAAATTTATAATGTAGCTGAAGGAGCCCCCACTAACATTTCTTATGAATTAAAGCCAAACACTATGATTTTTACTGTATTTATTAGTAAATTTCCACGCTTCTAGTCCCATATTTTTTGATCAGTCATTACTGGCACACTCATTTAACCAAGTTCATTTCATTTGCACAGTTATTTAATACTCAAAAATTATATCATACAACAGATAATAGTGAATTAGTTTTGAAAAACACCTGAAACTACAGCATGAAAGCTAATTCAAATCAATAATATATGCAACAGGAGAGAGTTGTAGGTTTTTAAATTCGCATAATAGTAGCAACAGAATTTTTCATTATATCACAAATATTAACAAGATCTTAAATCTGAATTGCATAAACTCATCTTGCACTATAGTAAACCAATGCGGAACTATCAATCAACTAATTCTGAAAAATCAGCATTGTACTTTTTGAAATACAACATTACATATAGCATACACATTTCTAGTAGTGGTATTTAGTAGTGTTATTGAAAAAAATCCCAAAACCTAAAGTTCCTCACAATAAAGTTAGACTAGCTGCCATCTTACCATTAACATTGTAGTTGACTTCACCAGCATAGTGCAACAGTCTGAACTCCTCACGACCTAGCACCTTTCGTGTTTTCCCATCTGCCAGTTTGTGCCTGAAACAGGGTTATTATGATGTGGATAATTAATATCACAGTCTATTGTGCTGCCCCAAGAAAAAAATCTCACCATAAATTAAATATTTCCTTACACTATAGTATCACATCTATAATAATACACCGTCACACAATATTACTAGGTGAGTTACTTACGTGACAAAGTGGACATGTCCTCCTAATGTGTTCTCTAACTTCTCAAGAAATGTGAGATCACTAGCATCACCAGGACGAAGGCACTCCTCATCCTGAGATGGGAAAAGAGTGAAATGGTATAATGATACTGATAAGAGTTTACAACAACATAGTGTTTTGGCACATGTACAAAAAAACTGTATCATCTTCTCAAACATTATCTGCTATTGGAAGTTTCTAAATTTCATTAACATTTTTAATCTAAAGTCATGTCAAAGTAAATGATATTAAACAAATAGTAATGTGAATTCCTTAAAATCACTTGAAACGATAAAATTCTCAAATTTCAAAATTACATTTCAACTACAAGTACAAAGTGTGCTTTTTAAATGGCTGTAATCATAAACCTAGTTATTCATCATTGAACTAACATAGATTTTAAAATGATTCAAAATAGATATAGGGGCAAAAAACATTGAATATGTGGTCACAGAACTTTAACCAGCTAGAATGTCGGAAGATTTATAACCTCTGTCATTCAACCAGAAGTGAACAGAACCATCAGTATTCATGAACAAAAACTATAAGAAAATTACGATTTAAGATAATTTAATTTAATATTATTGTTCAAAAATAAAGTCAACTCCAGAATACAGGTCTTAATTCAAAATGTAGTTGGGCATTTCAAACTTTGATCACGACTAAAAACTACACAGTCAACACATAGCACTTTAGACAAGTTGTTATTTTAAATGTGTGGACAATAGAGCATCCACCGGCATAGTTGTTAAGATTGTTTTTACACAAACAAAAAGTATGATTTTCTTAAAGCATGCAATCGCTTACACAGCACATAAAATATTAATTACAGGCCAAAGGTTTAAGCAACACTAAAAGGATATAAAGGACTATAACCAAACAGGCATGCTGTTTTGAGTGGGACAATTATTTGAAAACACTGTGTAGACTCCAGCATTCTAGTCACAAACATACACTCTCATTAATCACTCTTTAAAATGTTAAAAAATAAACAATTGCTCAAATGTTCACATATTTATTTTGTTGAAAGTCCAAGTGCAAATCCATAACACCTTCTAAAATATATATTAAATTTTATATCTTATCACTAATAATTTTTCTCAATTGCATTCATTGTATAATGTTACTTGTGCTCCTTCATATATAGTAGATATTGCACAATCATGTTACACTTACAGACATATATCTTTAATTTATATATATATATATATATATATATATATATATATATATATATATATATATATATATATATATATATACACACACACACACACACACACACACACACACACACACACACATATATTAAGACGACACATATACAGTATACAAATAACCTCATAATTCACGTTTTTCTCTTTGAATATTAAAGCAGTGCATAGTATTTGTGTATACATAAAGGGATAATAAAAGTAAGGGTATAAAAAAAATCCTTTCTCCTAATATAGGGTGATCCAGATCTAATTATGCAATTTTCATTACGCTATAACTTAAGTTTATTACATACAAAATCACCCAAAAAATCCCGGGCCATCAATAAATGTGCGAAACTGACGACATGACGAATCGTCTTTGCGCCTAACTTGAATCATCCCCGCATAAATCAAAGTCATCCAGACGATCTGGATCGCATAATTAGATCTGGACCACCCTGTAGAACAACGAACTGTAAGAAGATAAGCCTAAAATCAGGGAGTGAATTTACTCACTAAGGATTTTTATGTTGTTACAATACTAAGCCCAAGATAACTTTGGAAATGTATGTGTTTTTGTTAGTATAGCATTATACGAGTACAGAAAGGGGTCACTTAAGTCCTTTAAGACTAAATAAAGTGGCTAACACCATATCTCAAATATGAACAAACTGTAGTCTATTTTGGTTGGTAAGAGAGGAGGTGTATTTCAGAATTGTATGGCTGGCTCTGTAACAATTTCAGTGTTTGAACAGATTTAATTTCTGAGCTCAGTTTTATCTCACGTTTTTAAAATTAAGTAATCTTTGTTTACCGTTATGTTTTAGGCATTTTCGCACTATCATTGTAAATTGTTTCTTAGAATAGGTGTTGCTATTCTGGGTTTTCCAGAGTGGTTTTGTTTTTGGTAATGGCTCTTGTTGCTATCCAGTGATAACACTGGTATTTTTTAGATCCACCACACTGCAAGTATTAATGATGCTATTGTGCTAACAGCATCATCCAAATTTGTGGATAATTTTTAAATCAGTGGGTAGTTTAAGATGAGTATCTAGTAGTCAGAAATTTCAATTGTTTTTGGGTTTGTGTGTTGGGCTTTCTCATTTTGGTTTTACATAGAATTTCTTCTTTTTTGGCCAGTTTAAAGGTTAACATCTATCTCCTGGTATTTTTTCATTAAATTAAAAACTGCCAATCTCCCATCTTCAATGTAGCAGAACATTGCTGCAACTTTGTAATTTAATACTCTAAAGCCACAAACACTAAACATTTATTTATTTTTTCTTTTTGAATTTTTGAGAGGTAACCTGTGACTATATTAGTTGTTTAAAAAAGCACAGATTATAGCATTTCTACTGTACCATAAACATGTGGTATAGCAAAGAGTGCCCCGAAATTCTGCATTGAAAGTGATACATAAGATCTATCCCAATATATCTACCCATACATATTTTATCATACCTGCTTAATTCTATCAAGGTAGCATTAGGTAAAAAAAAAAGAAAATGTCCAATTCTATTGTTTTAAAAGATATAGAGTAATTCAAAGAACAGTAGTACACAAAACTTTACAGCACTCACAAGAATGGAGATGATTCCTTTGAACTTCTCTTCTACTAGATCACAGATAATCTTGTTGTTAAAATACTGAACTGGCTCCCACTAAAGAAAAGCATGAACACATTAAAACCTAGCAGTTAAAAGAGGCAAATAAAATAAATAAGCAGTAAAAGTAATAACACTTAGCCAAAGCAGCAAAAGAATAAAGTGCCCATACCGTAATACCTTCTGCTTCATATTCTTCTTGCTCTGATTTTAGGGTCAGCTCAATAAACAGCTGTTGAAGTTTCTCATTGCAGTAATTGATGCAAAACTGCTCAAAACTGAGAACACAAAAAGTAGTCATTCATTTATATATATATATATATATATATATATATATATATATATATATATATATCCATCCATTATCCAACCCCAATCCAATATTCTAACTACACACACACACATACACATAAGAAGGAAATGTGTATTGGGATGATACTAATGTAAAGTGTTCAGAATTTTCCAAGATGAACAGGTGAACTTGCACTACACAGCCAATTTATGTGTAATATGCCCAGTTTTTAACATAATGGTTTTTCTCCTTGAATTAAAAAAATGCTCTTACATATGTGCACCTACTGTATGCTTGTCAAATTTAAGATTCTAACAAGCAATTTTGTTAAAAACACTCCCCAAGCTTACCTAATCTTACTTTGATACTGGCGGGAGAAACTATACTAGCTTGCATTAATGAAGATACTGTATATGCAGCTTTAGTTTTCCTTCTTAGATGACTTGAAGCAACTTTAAATAGGGCCCCCTCAATTAAGATGTCATACAGAGAATGGAAATCAGACATTGACAAAATAAACTTCAGGAATCTGTGCAAAGCATCATGTAATTCAAGCAAAAAATGTATATTGCCTGTACTTATTTAACTTAATGAACTTATTTAAATGTGAGCATTACCACTAGGAATCTGCTTAGCTAATATGTGTTGTGACTGCCCCGCACTAATTGTCATTATCACCTGGGAAAAAAGTTTTTCCCTACTTGTCACACAGAGTTGTGGAACAACTGTTACTTCTCTCTCTTACAGTAAGTGTCTGGAGTATTATTTGACAGAATAATACTGCATACTGAAAAAATCTGTGGTGGCATTATGTACAACACTACTTGCTAGCTGCCTTATCTTATTCAACGGAATAAGACCACCCACTATATAATAAGCCTGAATATTGGTTCTATTCTAATTGGGAAAAAGGAAAATACACAACATTTTTACTCCCCATAGCTTATTTAGAATTTGCCAAGAAATCTGCCCTTAAGGTAGCGCGCTGGGCCTCTGACGAACTCATGGATGTTTCAATTACGTCTTACATGGTTTCAAAGCTCTCCAAAGGGGTAGAGAATAGTGTTGAATTTGAGTATAAAATATTGTATTCCTTATCGTATGTTCTATTGTTGTGTACCATATTTCTTGTTAGGAGCATGCCGTAATCATATAAAATTAACTTCATCTTTACTGAAATTGTATTTCCCCAAAACATTTCAAATACATGTATATTTATATTTTTATTTGTTATATTGCACTAGTGAGTCTTATGACAGACAGCTGTGCACTTTCAAAAATTTACTATGGCAAGTGTCACATTGCTATTTAGACATACAGTATCCATGAAATGAGAACCAAAAACAATTTTATATAGCAAATCTGAAATATTTGTAAACAGCTGTACGCAGAATGCTAACAGTATTTAAATTACCTGTTATTCTGGAAAACTTCAAATCCATAAATGTCCAGCAGTCCAATCACAGCTGAACTCTTGCGACCAGGATACACTGGATCCTGCATGAAAAAGAGAAACTGTAAAAACAACAGCCATTCTACTGATTAGATTTCCCATTCTAAATCAACATAAAAGTTAAGGTAGCGTTTGAATGGATCTCTTCCACATTTTTGCAAACCTGATGGAAGTGTTAATTTGCCCAACCAGACCTAATCCCCACTCCAGTGTTTAAGGAGTTAAAATTCCAATACTGTAAGAAACTAATACCTAAACTGTGAACCAAGTTACACATTTTTAAGATGACTTATATCTATATAATTTTTAATCTCTACCTTATATTTGTATATATTTATCTTCTGATAACTCTAGTTTCTTGCGCTATAAAAACAAATGCTGTTAGAGAAATAAAGATCTCTTAATTTGGCTATTATTTTTGTCTGTGTACTTGTGGTTGATGTCCCCTGCAATAGGCTGATATCCTCCCTGTGCCGATTTCTTGCAGAAACATTGATGCATTGCTAAATAAAAACTGAAGAATAGAGGTATCTATGGGCTTGTCGATGGGAAACTATGCCAATATGCAACTTTAATTTTATACTCACCTTATAAGATAAAGATTCGTTGATTTTACTGACAAGCCAGGAGAAAGTGCGACCATATACAGCTTTTGAAAGAGCATCGCGAGCACAGGCTGCTTGTTCAAGATTAAGGGGGCTGACCAGCTGAAAAAATAATTTAATAGTAGGCACAGTAAATTAAGTGTTGGTAATGAAATGTGTAAAATTACATATTATACTTTCTGAAAAAAAAGCTTTGCTTTTAATAGCGCAGTTCTTACCTCTTCACCTTTGGCAATAATTTTTTTGTGAGTTAATGCTTCCTTCAGAAGGACACCCTCCACTCCAAGAAGCTACAACAGAGAAATCGGGTTTTCTTTAATTGTTGGGTATCTTTTGAGCACTAAACTTTTAAAATGGGGGTTATCCTTTATAATAAATACTCAGAGTCGACTATTAAGTCCATAACAATCAGTAGAATCCTACCTACACTTACCCTTGCCAAATATTTGATTTGTGTTTCTGTAGTGATCTGGGAGTTATTCTGCTCATCTTCTCCAAACTGTACATTCCCCAAGTGTAAAACACTGGCAATGATATTTAAGAGCTCCTGTTGAAATCAATTAGACTTTATTTAGCTTTTTAAAAATGCAATGCTATTTACAAGTAAAACTGTACAGGCTGCACAACTACACAATAATTTTGAATCTCTAACTGAATGGTTAAGTCTGGAAGGAACCCTGCTAGTTCTGTTAATGGCACACATTGAGTGTTGTACCAGTACTGAGAGAAAATTCCACAAAAAGCTATGAAAACTGATGCACTTTACACTGAACAGAGTCCTGGCTATTACAACAATTGTATACTTTAAATTTAATATATCAGTTCTTAAGATTTTTTTTTTCTGTGGATTCTCAGTTACAACTAATGCAAAAAAATATATGGAAAAGATGTGCACAAAAAAGGCTCCCTTACCTCCACTTCATCATCACTGAACCCAATGACTGAAACAGCTTTTCTTACTATCTTCCAATCGTTTTTGTCATTGATGGAGCTCACCTTGGGACAGTTCCCCTGTTTAACAACAGATTGAATAAGTATTACTTAATGTGCACAATAAGAAAATACTACTTAAAAGCCTAGAAGAATATTTAATTTCTGTCACTGTCCATATGCTTAGATACAATGAAAAGCAGCAGCAGCATTCCTCCATTTTCTGGTATCAATCCCATCTATTCTTCTAAAAGTAGATTAGGATCATGGTGAACAGGCAGTAAAACTTTCAAAAACAAGCAAGCATTCTTGGCATGTTTCTGCCTGCAATGGACTTATGAAGCATAGCTTTGGAAGAGACTTGATATTTGCCTCCTTATTCAAATGCCAATACCACTTTATTTAGACTGAATACCTTATCAGTGTGTAAAAATTTTGAAAAAATAAGCATGCCAGCAGTATAATGGAAGATATAAGAGGCTCAGATTCACTCAAATCGTTACATAGTTAAATCGTTATATGCTAAAGGTAATAGATTAGAATAAATTTATAATTAATATTTCCTGGTAGCCATGTGACAGAAAACCAATGTACAAAGAGATGGAAGGGTACAGTACTTCCAGTTGTATTCATGATCACACTGGATGACAGAAACATCTAGACAGCTTAGCGAAGTGGTAAGTATGACAAATGCTTTCAGTTTTAACTACACCTTCCTGGGACTAGCTTATAATATATACGCTCTGAAGTTCTCCATTTACACTGAGATTTTACTGTGAGAACACAGGCAGTCATCAAGGCAACCTGTTCTGCTCTACAGAGCGATGCTGTGTGTTTAACTTTCATTCCTCTTTTAGTATTTTCATATAATGTTGAATTGCCAAAAAAAAAGAAATCCAGTTACTTTAAATAAAACAAGTGCATTGCTTTATAAACTGTTAATAGTACTGTGCACATAAAGAGACAACAAAACTTGAAAATACACACAATCAGGAATAAGTTAGAATACAGAATAGTCAGTATACAAATACATTTTTGACTAAGACTATATTTTTAAGTTACAATTAATTATGATATTTGTAATTAAATCGAATTTCTTGTCATTCCTTTTTTGATAAACACCATTAATTAAGCATCCAAAAGATGAGCTTTAGGTGTGAACCGACATTTGCGCGCTAGACATATGCGCGCCGACAAAATAGCGCCGATTAAAATGCGCCGACAAAATCTCGAATGTTTCATTAAATATGAATTACTAGTTTAAAGCATATATCATAATGTTTATTTTAGAAGTCAATATTATGAGACGTGGCTTGCCATCTGCACAGCACGCAGACAGTCCTTAAGATCACGCCCTGCATATGTAGGAAGAATTGCAGCAAGGGTGTCCCACTCTCTTTGTACAGGTCCACTCCAAATGTGAATATCTCCAAATCTGAATATTGTCTGCACTTCAGAAAAATTGTATATTAGGCAACAATGAGTGTAGTACCTAAAATTTCTATATCACAATCAGGTCATAGTCTAACCTATAGCACTGCCAATTTTAATGTGATGTGGGAGACCTTCTGTGACATCAACCTGAAGGTTGCTGGTGTTCCCAGAAGGAGGTATTTCATCTTGCAGGGCACCCTGGATATCACTGAGAGGAGTCGCAGATGGTAACTCCAGTCTGTACTGGGAACAGAGAAGGACAGCTGCAAGGGCTTTTGAGGGCAGATACGGAGGCGTTAGAGGAATCTGTAAGCAAATGATGCTCCATCTATAGTTTAGTGACCCACATCCTGCTTTCAGAGGAAGAGAGTCAGAGTCCAGGCAGGTGATGAAACAGTCCTTACAGTTGATGCTGCAGTTGTGACCAGCTGGGCTGACTACTTTGAGCAGCTATTTAAAGATGATCCTCCTGGTAAGACATTGGACATTTCTGGGTCCATGGTTCATGAGGTTGATCCTCCAATTAACTGTAAACCACCTAATCTCATTGAGATTGCACAGGTGGTGAACCAGCTGAGGGTAGGGAAGGCTGCAGGGATCTGTGCTATCCGGGGTAAACTTCTCCAGGCTGGTGGTAAGGCTGTCTCTACTTCCATTTGGGAGACAGGAGTCATCCCAACTGACTGGAAAGCAGGACTTGTTGTTTCTACCTGGGAAGGGAAGAGTGATTGCCTGGATTGCTACAACTACAGGGTGATAACACTGCTCTCTGTACCTGGTGAGGTCCTTGCTAACATCCTCCTCAATAGGATCTGTGATCATTTGCTCACTTACCAGCAACCAGAGCGGTTTGGTTTACCCCTAAAAAGTGTACCATCAACAGCATTGTGGCCACTGATGGTTCTCATAAAGTGCAAAAGCGAATAAAGGCAGAGTTTCTTTGTGGCCTTTGTTGCTTTTCGGAAAGTGTTTGACTCCTTTGATTGAGCTGCCCTGTGAGGTATTGAGACTTTGCGAGATCCTCCTGAAGTTGCTGGATATCATGGCTGGCCTGTAATTCTGGTACTGAGAGTGCTTGCAGAGTGAAGGCAGAACCTCTGTGTTTTTCACAGTTGATTCTGGGGTTCGTCAGGGGTGTGTTGTTGCTCCCACTCTGTTCAATGCTTGCATGGACTGGGTGTTGGGCAGGATGGTAGGGTCCAGCGGCTGTGGGACATCTGTTGGTGAAGAGAGATTCACTGATCTTGACTTTGCAGATGATGCTGTGATCTTTGTGGAGTCAATGGAGGCTCTGATTGGGGCTCTCAAGAGACAGAGTGAGGAGTCCAAGTGTCTGGGCTTGCAAGTGCCTAGATAAAAACCAAGATCCAGGCCTTTAGTGACCTCTTGGGCATTGCCATCAGCAGTGTGTCTGTCTGCATAAGGAATGTCAGCCTTGTCATGAGGTTTCTTTACCTCAGCAGTGGCATTCATGTCTCTGATGACTCTTCCTATGAAATCAGCAGACAGATTGGGAGAGCATGGGGGGCATAAACTTACTGGAAAGGGGTGTGTGATGCTCCAGATATCTTTGCAAAAGGATGAAGGTCTAAGGCTTTAGAGTCTTGGTGCTCCCTAATTTGCTATATGGTTAAGTGACACGGATGCTATCTGGTGACTTGAGATCAAGACTGAACTCCTTCCATAATGTGTCCCATCGGAGAATTCTTGGGTACGACATGTTTGATTTTGTGTTGAACAAGCATTGCTTATGGAGTTCTAAATTAGACACATTAAATGCACTGTGAGGGAGCGTCAGTTACAGCACTACAGTCATGTAGCACGATTCCCTGTGGATGATCCGGCTTGCAGGATCCTCATTGCTGAGGACCCACATGGCTGTAAAAGGCGAAGGGGACATGTCCGGAGGGTGGGACTGGACTATGTGTCATCCTGGGGGGGTTGCCAACTGGGATCCTGAGCTGCTCGGTGTGGCAATGCACTGTAACAGTGCATGTTTCCCAACCTGACCTGACTCAATTACCAACAATTACATTAGGAAACAAAGAGAAGTACTAACATTATTAATGGCAATGCCATTGTGTCAAAGCAGCAATAGGCGTATAACAACCTATAAAGTGATAATATTCATAAATTTTCCAGGTGCAACTCATTTATCATGTACTAGCCAACTCGCAGCGTAGCATACGCCGCATAATCAGGCCGCTTTTTTAAATGATTTTTAAGCACAGAGGAAAAAATAAACATTTGAAAAATCCGTAATTTAATAAATCACCAAGAAAAGTAACATTGCAACAATGCACGCTACGAACCAACATACAATTGTCCGTGACTGAAAACCGGAGGAGCTCCGTCACGCTTTCTCCTTCTGAAGCGAAGGACGGGGTTGAACGGCGCTCGTTCAGTACGCACTGCCCGCTTATGTGCCCGCCCCCAACTCCCTACCTGAGTCGCTTTCGTCTGTGTACAGTCCACATGCACCTGTGAGTCACGTTGACTGTTAATTTTCCAAACACCGCCTCAGTCGGTTTCCACGTTGATTTTTCATTGTTCTTTGCGGTTCCGGCTGCTTTTTTTTTTATATATAATCCACCAACCGACCATGGGGGGCTTTACAAAGGGCGCACGTACTGGGAATTTCTCATTTGTGGGGAACAACTGGAAGCCACGGTCTCCATCACGAATGGGGTTCAATGGCTTACCCACGCCGGGTAGACACACGTTGATCCATTCAGTGTAGCGCGCGTGCAGTACCGGACATACAAGTGCATCACAGACCTGTTAATGCTCAATCTCACGTGGCTGAAAGCCACTTGTCCCTCTAAGAATTTGGACGCCGACCGCTGTTGGGTCGTGTAACTATTTAGCAGGCAGGAGTCTCGTTCATTTTCGGAAATAATCAGCCAAATCGCTCCACCAACTAAGAACTGCCATGCACCACCACCCACAGAATCGAGAAAGAGCTATCAATCTGTCAATCCTGTCCGTGTCCGGGCCGGGTGAGGTTTCCTGTGTTGAGTCAAATGAAGTGAAAGGCTCCACACCTGGTGGTGCCCTTCCGTCAATTCCTTTAAGTTTCAGCTTTGTAACCATACTCCCCCCTGAAACCAAAGACTTTGGTTACTCGGTTGGCTGCCTGTTGCGGGGCCTGCATTGGTGAAGCAGTTGAGACGGTAATGAAACAGAGGCACAGGGCTTATTGGTTTTTAAAGACTGCTTCCTTCATTGGGTTTTAACCAATGCACGGAACGAACCAACACACAATCGTCCGTGCGGTGCTCAGGGTGGAACGGGAGGAGAGGAGAAGGACATCCAATCCACTCCCTCCGTCATGCTAGTCTGCTGGTTTCTCGTTCAGTATACACTGCCTGCTCATGTGCCCACCTCCAACTCGTCACTCGAGTCTTTGTACAGTCCAGATGCACCTGTGACTCACATAGACTTTTCATTGCTCTGTGCGGTTTTGGCTTCCTTTCTATATATAATCCACCAAGACACCCGACTACGGTGTTAGGGGGGTGTGTACAAAGTGCAGGAGCATCTAAGAAGACGCATGTTTGTCGCGGATGCGAATTGCTGTATGTAGCGTGTAAAACAGTTTGCTATAGTCACGCGGTCGTGCGTCAAAACCAAAAACTCGTTTTTTAAAGACCGCTTACTTCATTGTGTTTTAACCTCAGTTGTAAAGGAATGTTTTAAGGATCCCATGGGATACCCCTCGCAAACCGTTTTACACACTGCATATGGCGATTCACCTCCGCGAGAAACATGCCTCTATGAACAGTCAGCGTGGATCGGAGCTGCATGTTGCCTCTACGACAGACGAATATAAATGACGCCATTTTTTCTATGTCGTCGCGTCTGAGTTGGTGGGCGTGGCTCTGCGAGTTGTCGTCGTATCCAATGGTCTTGGAGTTGGTGGGCGTGGCTCCTTCCTGCGTGCGCCATAGGTGTCTCACTTGTCGGCAGCTTAGTGAATCCACGCCCCTTCCGGCGTGCTTTCCATGGTCGTCTTGCCTTAGTGAATTATATATATAGATGCTGAAATAATATTTTTGTTCCAACATACTTGATTATCTCTGTGATATCAAGCTAAAACAATAACGTTTCTAATAGCAATCTCAGATCATTAAACACCTACCTTTACAAGATATTGGTACTGTTGAGCATTCCTTTCCAGACCAAGCCTTCGCAGTAGATCTTCTTCACCTCCTTCAATCAGCTGGTAGAAGATATGAAAGTTCCTCTCACCATGATTCTGATGAACTACCCTGGATTTCTCTAACAGATAGTTTAGGATGTGTCCTCCTATTGGTGCACCCTGCAATCAAGGAATTATGGAATTACTAAAATACTAAATGATAACAAAATGGAAAACAAATATTCCCAAATGTGCATACCCTAAAATCAAATTGAACATCCATATATTTTCCAAAACGACTTGAATTGTCATTGCGGAGGGTTTTGGCATTTCCAAAAGCCTTTGGGGAGGAAAAAAAAAAAAAACAAAACATGTCAAAACATATACTGACAGATCCACATTAACAAATCTGCATGTATAAACAGTCAAGGATTAAGCAGAACACACTAAAGGTTACCTCTAGGACTGGGTTGGACTGCAACAATCTGTCCTTCACTGCCTCCACTTTCTCACTAGCTGGACAGGTTATTGCATAGTATTGCAAAATTTTCTTTGACGCCTCAGTCTTTCCAGCACCACTTTCTCCAGAGATTAGAATGCATTGATCTCTACCCTCTGTTCTCATTGCCCGAAAGGAATTGTCTGAAATTGCGTATCTGTTTCAAAAATGCATTAGAATTTGATTAAAAGAAAATATATATATTTCAATTAAATTCCCACACACTTGGACATGGTCACAATCCTAGAATGGGAAGAATGAAGGAAAAGAGTTTTAGTGGCTAAATCGTTTTACCCCCCCAAAAAAAACAAAAAACACTGATGCTACAGATTACATCTTAAAGAAGTATGCCAGTATTTATATTAAACGGCATAGGGAAAAACAGAAGGAAGATATAACAAGACTGACAAAGGGAAAAACAAAAATCACAGGAGCATAATATAAGGATTGATGTATGGTATTATATATTACAATTTTAACACTGCAATACCAGCAAATTGTATACTAGAAAGACAGTGTCTGGAATATGGTAACATATGCAGTTCTTGTTGCCACCAAGCTACCCAAAACATACAGCAGCATAAGAAACTGCAGAGGAGAACCACCAAGTGCATCCCTGTTATAAAGGGCATGTCCCTCTCTGTAAAGAGAATTAAATCTCTTTAGTCTTGAAAGGATTACATAAGATTTAAATATAGGTCTAACATTTTTAAAATGGATGATAAACATGATCCTGCAAAATTATGTTAGAGGGAAAAAAGTGAGTCAGATACTCAGGAAAATCAAGGGTAACTGCATTTTAAATAGAAAAAAAACAAGAACTTGGAATTAACATTCAAATCGTGTAGCTAAACTGAATGCGCTCATGCTTTTAAAAAACATTAAAGATTAATATTAAGAAAAATTAGCTATTAGCTAATCAATCGAACTTGCTGGACAAAATGGGTACTGCCTGCTTGTAATATTTTTATGGCTTTTTTATGACTGATGCAGCTATATACTATGGGGATAAGGTCTATATATTTTTTCAGTAAGTGAATAGACTGTCTCTATGGTGTATGGAATTATCTTGACAAGTTCTTACCCCTTATAGTCTCTTCATAAATCTCTAGTAGCAAAATCTGTTTTCTCAAATGAACGTATTAAGTACAAAATTTACTTCTTCACGCCAGACTATGTCATACTCTCTTCACCATTACAATTCTCAAAAACCTTCAGTCTCTATTGGCAGACAGTGTTTTCTAACCTAAACTTGTGTTTACTAATTGCGGACTAATACTCAAGTGATGATTAAAATTATTTAACTTACATGTGTGGAGAAACCTCATAGAAATTGACACCTCTATAGCGTTCCATATGCTGTTTGGTGTATATCTCAAGCTCCTTGTATGGATTTACCGATACCAGCACTGATCCAATGTACGTCTGTGAAAGAAAAAATAAATAAATAAATAAATAAAGGTGTTACTGGGAAATTTGGAAAATGAACAAATACAGTCAAACTTAAACTCTAATTTGGTGATTAAAGCAGATAAACACATTGAAACTTTAAACACAAATTACATGTATAAAATTAATGCAAGCCATATGTACAGGTAGTGTTCAAAAAGTCAGAGAAACCATTTTAAAGTAATTAGCTGTTGGTCTGCCACAACGTCTTGTATGCCCAACGCATTAAATCTTAAAGCATTTGGTATTCTGTAAGATGAATGAAGTGCAGTTCTTCCAAGAGTAAGTTAATCATTTTATTCCTTGCTAATGAAGGAGAAATGTGCTCTTTTTATAAACACACATAGGAGGTTTTGGAGTTATGTAAAGAATGAATTCCATTTTTATTCATCTCGGGACAACTGTGTATATGAGCCCTTTAAAAGAGAGTGGGCAATCTAACAGAATCAGTACATAACTAAAAGTTCCCTGTAATTCAGGATGACCGTATCTAAAAGTACAAGAATTTCTTAAGTTAGAAAGAGAGCTGAAAGAGAGAGAAGAGTGAGTGTGTGGTTGTTGGTGTGGTGTGTGATAGGTGGGGGAGGGATGGACGACATTTAACCAGACTACATTCTAAAAGGATATGCAATTGTATTCAAAATTGAGAGCAGAGATGCTGTTACAATCTATGTGAGTGATTGTACAAGCTTTAATTCACATGGCTTTATAAACCTGCACTTTTTAACCACAATACTGCATTAATTTAAAATTTTGTATTTCTCACTAGAAAGCATTTTCACTGCTGATACAATGTACTTATACACTAACACTGTCAAAACCAGTTTTTCAAGCTAGCACTTATGTCTGTTTAAACCTCCAAAATAATAAAATGAAATTAGGTGCAGTTTTCTGTACAACAATTCACATATACCAATAAAATTAAAAAGTCATAATGCCAGATGGTCTTCTATAAAAGACACCACTCAAGCAAGGAGTATACAATCGGAAATACACTATTGATTAGAATAAACAATATATCTGGTAACAGAAATCAAAAGGTGATATGGCAAGCCAAGACCAACACTTCTACTATATGTCTGACGTGTCATGTGATACACCTTCCAAAGATTTAATATTACAGACATCTTAACCTTTCATATCTGAATTTAACTTAGGAGAATAGATATGAGAAATTTTAACCTAAGCAAAATTAATACAATTGTTGGTGATGGATAACTATGGGATGACTTTTGTGTGTACTTAATAGTTATGGAAGTCTATCTTTTGTCTCCATATTAGTAAACATCATATAGCTAGTCAAAGAAAGTTGTCCCCTAATTATTTCACTCATCAGTCAAACCTCTCAGAATGGGCAATGCTCATAGGTGATTATTCAACATCCCAAGAACCCTTTTAAATATCTTACGTAGATAAGGTTTTCCTTGAACCTCTTCCTAAGGTTCTCTATGAAGGCTGCTTCACTGGTGTAGTTCTCAAGAAGGACGAAGTCCTGGACTCCAACACGGTCCCGCGCTGTCAGAGCGCTCTCCATCATCACCCGTATTCCTTCACTTCCCGAGGCCTGCAAAGTGCACAGTGACAGAAATCTAATATCAGAAAAATATTGTCTTCTGAAAAGGTGGCCTAAATGCAGGAGCTCACAGGCCCATACATTAAAAAAACAACTTATAACAATTAACATTATGGACATTGCCAAAGATAAGCCCTAGTGTGCTAATGGTCAGATACTATACTTACACTTTGTGTACTAAGACATTATAACCAGAAATGGAAGACCTTGACAAAACCAAAGTTTAAAATGAAAACTTCATCTCAAAGAATAAGTAAATTGTGATAATACAACTTAAGAGTGACATTAAGAAATTGCTTTGCCAGTTCCACAGATTTTAACTTTTGTAATTTGTTCCACAAAATAATACTCTCTAAATTTATGTTTTACTAGTGTCAAAACCAATTTCCATTATACCGTTTAAAATAACTAGCAACATGCAAGAGCCCTCCAACATTTAACATACTACCTTATCCCACTGGATTAAGTTTCTAGCCAAGCCACTTTCTGCTGTGATTTTGATCATTGTTCTTCTACTTTGGCTTCCCCAACATCCAAAAGATATTTATTTACTTCCATAATAATCTGCCCGTAATAAATAAATGTGGATGGGTGTATAAGTGGCAGCTTACTGATGGTTGTTTCCTGCCTTGCACTAAATTCTGCAAGGACAAGCTATAACTTCCCATGGGACAATAAACACAGTAAATTAATTAAAACTTCAGAATGGTTAACAAACTATTCTGTGATTTTTTTGGAGTATTATTATTGTGTATTTGTGCACTGACAGGTTTACATGTTAAGTATCAGACAGTGAAGGAGAAGTAGGAATTGAACTGACAACTTTGTGGTTGAAAGGCCAGTATTTCACCCACTGCATGGTAACTGGCAGGAATGAATACTTCATGCATTAGAACTGTATGCTTTATCTGGAAAATGTTCAAATAAAATTTCATAAAATGTTTAATGCATTACATGACATGAAAAAATTAAATACAGTATTGCTGTGTGTTGTATATTTAATGAAACACTGCTAAGCTACTATATACAAATACTACTAAGACAAACTACATTACACTAACTGAAAAAGCTACTTTTTAGAATAAACTTTTTCATTGAAAACAAATAGGGGGAGAATAAATCAACCAGAGATGATAATATAAAGTATTATGAAGAGTTATTATACCAATTGCTTTTTCACAGTGAATTTTAAACATGAAACAAACTAAGGATGATAAGTAGCTATTTACAGAAAATTACCCCAAAAAAAAACAAAAAAACAAACAAAAAAACAGAAAACATACTTTTAGCAATATGTATATGAATGTGATTGTTTTAATAAAGAAACTACAAGGTTTAAAGCAACTTTAAAAAGGTGGTCACTCAGCCTGAGAATGCTTGAACTGCTTATTATATGTGTAAGAAGCATTATAAAAAAATATAAAAGAAGGTACAAGATCCTATTAAACCAATTGACTGTATTAACCTCAAATTCTAAAAGCTAAATTAAAGAAAGGGTAAACAAAGAATTGCTCAAAAATGTTGACTTTGTGCTCACTACCCAGTAGTTGGCGTTAAACATTTGAAAGATGTTGGTGAAAGGTGTGAAACTACAGTCCTCCTTTCCACATAATATGGAGTGTCCTATACAAAACATACAAAAATAAATTGAATGTCTGTTCTTTATTTTCTACATCGCCAAGAATTTATTACTAAAAACACATCTCATATACTGTACGCATGTGCTGTACAATCATGTTATACTAGAACCAAATGAAAGTACATTCATTTTTCTTTAATGCATGAAGGAGGAGCTCCTTACAATGCGAGCTGCAGAAGAACTCATAGTCTCGACCTTACAGAGACTACTTCATAGCACTGCAAGCAGAGAACTTCCTTGTGAAATCAGCTGGACTTTCCACTCAGCCACCAGCTTTTCTGTGTAGCAGTCCTGCACACATATCTTTTGAACATTTACATGAATGTAAGTGTGTTGGTGATTATTTTTGGCTGTGTGAATGTGTTTTAAATTTGGAGACGACATCTTCTACTTTTGAATCAAAATCACTGGCAAATTACTATCATGCATACTTTTATCGATTCTGTGCTTATAGAAACAGAAAGCAAGTCTTTTCCATTCTGGCTTTTAAGTTTGACTTTAATTCCATCTGGTGAGTAGCATATGTGTTTTGCACCCACAGTCTTACTGTATTTCATCACTTGTGTGGAGCCTTCCATTGAAGCTAGAAACTCAGATGGTGATCTATAGTGTCTCTTGAAGAGTTACTCCAGCTTGCCCAGACACCAAGGATCAGACCTCAAGTAGGCTGCTAGTATGTTTGGGTCTTATTAAAGCACATGAAGCACTAAAAGGATGACTCTCTTTCACAATTAGAAAATGCAGGAATTGTTATATAATTGAAAAGCAGTAATTAAACACCTTTTTCACACCATACATAACTGAAAATTGTGACTGGCCTCTACCGTACTTCAGAGATGTCAAACTCTTTTTTCCTTTGATTATGAATGCATAAAAATACATTACTTCTAAGATGTCTACATATTTAATACCCTATCCATGAGTGCTGGTGTGTGGTTCATATGTGTCTATGATCACTGAAAACTACTTAGCCTATAAGGAAAGTCATACTCATCATCTTGTCTAAACAAATAGTGAGAGTCACTAAAAGAGAGGCTCCTTAGGAAGCGGCATAGTGCACTAGAGGTTTTAACCCATGTTTTTTAAAGTGCCCATGGCTAATACTGAAACGGAATTTAGAGCAGTGCACGATGAACAGTCAAAGGGTCATAAAACAGCAATGCAAAAAGGATTCATACCTTCAAAAGCAGTACCCAAGCCCTTAGATACATACTTGTAAACCAATATACTCTTCAGTCTTAAGTCCTTGCTTGTACTCTCTCAACTTTCAAACCATAGCCACACTATGATTGCATTATTGCATGCCACGCTGGACTGTTTAGTTGAGGTGCTCTTAATAATAATAAACTGAAAGAGAAATTCCTCTGATTTGTCATGTTTGTGCTCTCTCAGAAGGCCTCACCTGGCTGCCTTAATTGAGTATTCTTTGGCCTCTATTACTTATATTTTAAAACTGCACTCAGCGAAATGACTAAACAGCTCTTTTTTTTTTTTTTTTGTTCTGACAACCACTTAAGACAGAGCAGCAAGAGGATTAATTTACAGTAATGCATTCCAGCAGGTATCCATCAGCCTAACACCAATGTGTTCAGCTGCAGCTGCCACAGTGCATTTCTGCAGTTTACTAAGTTTTGATTTAAGGTAGTGGTGTAATGTACGGTTGACATATTCAAGAAACACAATGAGGAAACATTTTAATGTTATCAATTTCAAGAAGGCATCCATGGGTAAATATCTTGGATGTGTGTTGATCTAGAGCAGGGGTGAGCAACGTCGGCACTGGAGGGCTGTAGTGGCTGCAAGTTTTTGTTCCAACCCAGTTTCGTAATGATAAGTCAATTATTATTGATGAAGCACTATTGCTCAAGCAACACTTTGCCTTATTTTTGTTACAGTGCTTGTTAACACTTGCTTCAGTCAGTAATTTTAATTTCTTCTTATTACAAATAAGATACAAATAACAGAGAATCAAGCAGTTCTCGATCTGGCTCGTCTCCATTGATACCTGTGTGTATTCATAGTGAAGTGTCTGGTTTTATAAAATACTTGGAAGGAAACCAAACAGAAAAAAGTGAAGGACTGAGAATTGCCCATCAAAGGCCACCAATCACATGGATGATAGTCTTGAAAGCAAAAAAAAGTTTTAATTTTACAATGGCTTAAAGTGGGAGAATCAACACTCTACTAAGCCATGACAGTTGATGACATCTATTATTGGTAAGAACTGGTTTCAAATCAAGCAGCTAAGTTGGAACAAAAAACTGCAGCCCTGCGGGACTGACGTTGCTTACCACTGATGTACAGCAATTTTGCACGGTGCACAATGTGGCATGAAACAGCCCCATCACCTGTTCTATTCTATGGAATGAGTGAAATCTGCATTAATATTAAATGCGCAGTACCATGAGATGTAGCTTACTGGGCAGCTTTGGAAAAAGAAAAAAAATTAAAAGCCATGCTTTCATTCTGGATTTGCAGAACCCAGCACAAATATTCTCCAATTATATAAACTCAGAGCTAAAAAATGCATACCTGATGACAATTCATATTTCCATAAACATTACATATAGTATTTCGGTAGAGGGAAGTAATTAAAAGATGCATTTTCACAATTCTGCCATCTACCTCTCCTTTAAACAAACAAATAATCAACATACAAACAGGCTGGGATAACTACACTAGAAGCACACTATTTCATATTATGCTGCATATTATAATGCAAAAAGCAAGGCAAATAACATCAACTAAACCTATGTTTTTATATGGAAGAATGACAGGTAAGCATTTGTAGTAAGCTCAAAATTGTTCCACAAATAAGATCAAATTTCCTTTTATATGTGATGTAATAGCAACCATCATCCATGTGAGCTTGATGAACTGAATGACCTCCTCACATTTGTCAACCGTCAAACTTTGTATGTTCATATAAACAGCAAGCACACCTTTGCAGACCATACCTGTGCAGACACTTAAGTATATAACTATATTCTGTTATTGTATTTTAATAAAAATTCAGTTTTAAAATATTTTCAATTACTAAATGTGTTATAATTGAGGATCTGTTTATAAAGACAATAGATAAAGAATAACTGGATCATGCTAAAGAGGCTGTCCTATCAACAAGAAATATACAACTTTCATCTGTTGTATTTTGACACTGGGCAAGGCACTTGCGTATACTGTATCTCTCACAGACATTTTGTTTTCTTCCAGCGCAGGCGGATGCATCATTTACAAAAGTAGATGTAACTGGGGTCAACATTCTAGTTCAGTACTTCATATATAAAAGTGACATGACTTTTTACCAATTGTGGATTAGGAACTCTAAAGACTGGGGTTTGGGGTCACCTATCAGTATTTTTTAATCAAAAGGAATGGAGTCATTGAGTATGATGTATGCTAACAAAAAATAGAAAGAAAAACAGACTGTGTTTGAGAAGCAGAATCACTGTCATTAACAATTACAGTTTTCTTCTGTGATGGCATCAGTATCACATATTAGATGCAGTTGGTGGAAACTCTGTTATATACTGGTCTTGTAATTTATGTTGCCAGGACAGGATTCATCTTCTTCTAACCTTACATTAGAATAACTAGAGTTTGTTCATAACCTACCTAAATCATTCATTTAAACACCTAACACAGATTAACCAGTTTAACTTTTAGACAGTGCTGAATAAAATTCAATCAAGTTTTTATTTTGACACATAAACTACATGTTTACTTTTCTGTACAATCATACACACAAATAATGCAACATAGTACACATATTTTCTTAAAGCACAAGTAATCCAACAGAAATCAGACATGCAACAAAAATCTGACATGTACAAAAATGTGCCATAAAATTCAAGATTTCTTTGTATACAGGGCATACTCTATGGCTGGAGATCTGTTCCAGAACAGTTTGGCGACTACTACGGAAATAAGCGAAGAAGTTTTAGGAAAGCGTACCTCATTCTGACAGGCATGATGTGCAAGACGATAGCCATTAGGCACGAAGGAAGACTGGGTTTTCAGGACCAAGCTCTTAAGCAAGTTAAACTCCATGCTGAAACTGAACCTCAGAGTGCAGCACAGCACTGAAGCATTCTATGAACTGGGCTGGATTAGTTATGTAATACAGGGACAACAACTTGAGTGAGAGCTCATTGGTGTTACTTGGATCATTTGGTTGTTACTGTCTTATTATTAGATTAGGGTATGCCCTCAAGGGTCTTTCCACCCCATGAGAGAAAAAAATAATTACAGCAGTGAAACTCCCGCTTTAGGCAGTGCAGAGCTCATATTTATTGAAAAGAAAGTCCCAAGAAAACCTGAAGTAAACTACCGTTAATATTAAGAGAGCTTTATTTTTCCTCTAATAACCCACATTGCCTAGTTCTGTCTTAAAAGCAAACTTTCAATGAAAAGTTACACTGGTGCCAAGCATAAGAGACACATTCTAAAGTAGTGTGCAGCAAATTTTGACAAGGGGTTAGGGATATTATGAACTGTGAGTGAAAAGATGCTTCCAACAGAGAATTGCTGGTGTAACAGAGAAAAGGGATGGGGGGTTAAGTAGTCTAAATGGAAGTTCATATGCTTTTCTAATGTTAAAGCAAGGAAGTTGTAGAACTAAGACGACTGAAAATGGCCAGTGTTTAAAAAAAGGGTCTGAACCAAAAAAAGAACTGAAAGTGAAATTATTAAAATAAATCTAAAGTTAAACAAAAATAATATATTCACAGTTTTGATATATGCCCTTTCAGCAGTGCCTGAACAAAAATTAATTTCTAATTCAAAATTTGAAAGTCTATACTCCGTATCCAATACCACTCCCCTACATTTCAGAATTTAGATTGCACAGTGCAGCACATCCTCATTAAAGTAAACTTTGACAATAATGATTAAAAACGACCTGCTAATCTTCCATTTTCATCAAAGATTTGCCTGTCACTCATTCATCTCTAAATGAGGAAAGAATGCTGTATACTCACAGGGGCTAAGTTTTCTCGTCATACAATGACCACAGATTTTACTGCTACATCATACCCCCAACAAAAGCTATTATAAACACTATAATGCAAGGAATGATATTTAGCATATTTAAGAAAGTGTACAAAGACATGTCCATCATATCTGGTTTAAATGCTTGACACTAGCAATATCATTCTAAACAAACTAATAGCACCTGTCACAGAAGTCTGGGGGACAGACCCAGCCGGGACGCCTGGAATGCGTATATGTCCTCCAGGCTATGAGGGGGCAACTGCCCTGGATCTAGAGAGGACCACGAGAGAGGAGCAAGGAGGCTCAAGCCCATTGGGGCCCGTGTCCACCGCCAGGGGGCGCCCAGAATCTCAGAGAGCCTGGGAAATGTTTACTTCCGCCACACCCAAGAAGATGGAGGAAGATCCTTCCAGGGACACCTGGAGTGCTTCCGGATGCAAGAGCCGCACTTCCGCCACACCAGGAGGTGCTGCCAGAAGGAAGTCATCAGGCACCTGGAGCACATCTGGGTGGAAATAAAAGGGGTCACCTCCCTACAATCAGGGAGCTAGAGTTGGGAGTGGGAGCAGGACGAAGCTCCCGTGGAGAGAAGAAAGGCGGCCCATGGACAGTGAGAGAAAGGCCTGGATTAGGGGTGATTAGTGCTGGGAGCACTGTGTGTTGTGTGGGACTGTGTTTGTGGAGAATAAACATGTGTGCTTTTTATAAAGACGTGGTCTCTGTCTGGTGGTGTTCAGACTCGGGTTTTCACACACCACAATATAACAGTTTCATTGTGAATAGTCAAGAAAGTAAAACTGGCAATTGGAAGTCAACTCAAAAAAAAAAAAAAAAGATAAGACACGGCTAGTAAAGAATGCTGGAATGATAAGGGAGGGGTAGTCTTTTACTATGCCATTTTCAGACCCATAACAGGTCCACTAATACCATAGTGGGCATAACTGTACTTGTAATCCAAGTCTGGCAGCTTTTTTACCGATACCAACTTTAATGCTATCTACTCTTTCCCAATTTCTTTTCAGTCCACAGCCTGCACATAAATTTGAATTAGTTTGGACTTGTCCCTGTGTAGGACTGGGTGGAGATGCAGGTTTCTTGGTGCACAACAAACTAAATAATCTTTTGTGTCTGCCCACTCTTCCTCTAGCATTCAATGTCCAATAAGTTAAAGATGTTGAGTCAAAATGGATGAAGTCACTCTTTTGGAGTGCAAATATACAGATTTACTTCCCTATATTTTTGAAAAACAGAAAAGTATAGCATTAAAGAAAAATGAAGAATAAAAAGTTTGTCTCCAAATAAAAAAGAAAAATGAAAGAATTAAGAAAATAAGACATTAAAATGAAAAGTCAAGGAAAACAAATACAAAACTATCCCTCTTGGCAATAATTAAACGTTACCCTCTTGGGTGCTCTAAAACCATGTGCAAGTAATATAGACAACTTGTTTATGTTAAAGGCAGCCAGCCTTGCAGAGAAAGAAAATCAAACGCAAGAAATACTGATTTCACAAAGTGACAACACTGACCCTTCTTCACTAGCTTCAAACATACCATGCCGCTCTGGCAGCATTTCCTGACCCACAAGGGCTTACATAAAGTCTTAATTGACTTTTAATTACTTAATATTATATTTCACGGTCTCTACCTCACTCACCACATATACTGACTTACAAGCACCATGGTATATTTTAATTAGAATATGTCTGATGCTAAACAACACACGAGGCAGCAGTACAGCAGGAGTAATAAAAACACCAGGGAACTAGTTCCAGCTCAACAGGGATATCAGTATTGCTTTTCTGGCCTCAGGATAAATTTACTTTATTTTCTACAAAGTTTTACATAGAAGAGAGGCTCAGGCCAATCCCCTTAACAACAGGTGTCTAGTTCTCTCAGCTAGAAATGTCAGTAATGGGTAGAAAGTATAACATGTGCAGAAGACAGAAGTTGTCACAGGCTGCAGCTTTCAGGGACTATTGCTTAATGTTGCATCACCTAGTGCTCCCAGCGCCTCTTGAGAAGACACTTCAAAACACACATACTGTACATGCACACGCCTGTCCACCTAAACACATTGCATGAACTCAAGTTAACATACAAACATGCAAAGTCAATTATATAAAGGGGCCAAAGTTTCAGTTTTGCCAAGGTTCTAGGTGCTTGATATTATAATTCATCATGACCAGTTGTAATTTAAATACTTTTCAGATAAACTGAAAATACAGTAAAACAGCGGCACTTAATATTCTATCACAACAGTAGTAGCACTGATGTGTACAAGTCCCAATAAATTTTCATCGTTACAATGAATGTTGGTTCAACATATGAATTGCCATTTATCAGCAGTAACAGTAAAAATAATACCCAACTGAAGCAAAGAGTTAAAAAAAGTAGTATGTACGGTAAATAACATTGTTTGGCACAGTTACATGACTGAATATGAACATAATACTCAAACAAACCAATAAAATTATGCATTTAAAGCACGACCTTTAAAAAGTTTAAAACTGATTCAATTTTAGGTTGACTCTTAACCCCATATTTGCTGACCTGGCTGTAGCAAACAAATCGTAGCCAAAAAAGGTTACACTTCAATCATGCAGAAATTGTTTGGATTTGTGAAGTTCAGCTACAACCAATCCTTTAGAATTTGCACACTTTGCAAACATTACTTATACAGTGGGTGGGAAAAAGACTTTTTTTTGCCATCCAAAATGAAATGTTTCTAGGTAGTGAGTATTAGCCTGCTTCTCATTTGAGTATGGCATCCACAGCTTCAACAATACAATCTGTGGTAACAATACCTAAGTAAACACTTCTGACCAAGAAATTGAGAGAATTAGTCTATATAATACACCAAGCAAATGCTGGAAAGAGGTGGGGGATGCTCTGACATTACCTACCCTAGGTCTTGAGTAAAACATTTGAAAAATATGGCTAGAATACGGATTGAAAATAATCTCCTATTTTATGACATAGCCAGTCACAAGTATTTTTCTAGCAGTTATTCTGTGTCTATATGCCAGAATGACAAAAAAACAAAACAAAACAAAAACTGCAACTATTAGGTCTATAATGTAATTTTGTAGCTCTTTTAATGAAGACCTTTTCAGGAATGACTCTAAACCACCTTTAATTGATTGTTAATGACAGATTTTCAAATCATACCCTGCATTTTAAAAATATTAAAAACTATCTGTTTATGTGATATTCTATTTATATATATTTATTAGTGGAATATTTGTTTTGCTGTTGCTATAGTACAGCTTTAAAATAGATAGTGAGAATCTGAAATGCTACAGTAGTTAAGTCTGATACAGTTCCATCATGCTAAATTGTGAATTTGTGTTTCTGGTATGTATATTATTGTCGTTTACATTTGCAGTTTCACAATTTGATAGAATCTTCACAATTTCTGTTTTTTTTTATATCAATGTATGTGACTTTGAGTTTCTGAAGATAAGGTAACTGTCTGAAGTAGAAGGAGCCAAATAAATATGCAAATTTTTAAAGCTGTACTTAATTATTTGAGTAAATGTTGGCATTGTCCATCCATCCATCATCTAACCTGCTATATCCTAACTACAGGATCACGGGGGTCTGCTGGAGCCAATCCCAGCCAACACAGGGCGCAAGGATGTTGGCATTGTACTTTCTGGAAACTAATTTGCAATTAAATAAAGTTTAAAAGTAACTTTTCATTTAGAAATGTTTTTTTATTTATTTTTTTACTTTGATTTTAATTACCTTAATGTTACAAGTACTGTTTTTCATAGGGCTAGGTTAGCTGAAAAGTGGTACATAATTTCTAGCTTGCCTGATCTGTTAAAAAAAAAAAAAAAAGATCATTACTCCAAATTTTGATATGATATTGTGGCTAAATTGCCTACCAGTACAAGGTACTACTTTGTTTGGAATGTTCATGTTCTTCACAAGCCCTTGTGGGTTTCCTCAGGAAATTCAAATTTCTTTATACACCTCAGTGTTCTGGACTGGTACATTACTATTCCTCCTTGCAATTTGATTCCTGCTTTACTCCCGATGCTTGCAGGTAGGCTCAGGCTCCTGCAGCTTTTAAGTATATAATAAAGTTCTCTTTCATTCTCTCCCATCTATATATATTATACACAATATATTTTGTACAATATGTGTATGTACCTTTATGAATGCCAAATATATAAGCAAAATCCAGTCATTTGTTCCCCTTTAGGAAATTAGTCCAAATGTGGTAGTAAATTGAGAGAATAACAGGCCATACATTTAGTCTCAAAGGAGAAAGAAAAGGTTATTTTAGCCAGGCTGCCACACTTGAGCACTTTTGCAGTTGAGGAATAAGCAAGTGTGGCTGTGTGCCAGCCTCAACCAGGATAACCAGTGGATTCTGATAACGCAATGGAATTTAAAACTGCCGCACCTTACAGAAGAGGGGCGTGGGGGGAAACCACTCAGTGCAAGTCTGTTCAGCAGTGTTGTTTATTGGGGGAGGCTGTTATTGCTTTTATTGTTACTTTGTTATTTTTGTTACAAGACATTAAGTGACATGGCGTCATTTTTTCCTCAGCAGCAAATAAACACATTCTGTGAAGTTCACGCCTTGCAGTTCACTGCTCGGTAATGGGAAGGAAATTAAGAAGTCCCAGCTAGGACAAAAATGTGAGAGGGAGAAAAAAAATAAGAGGAATTAGAAGCAGGATCATGGGGTTGCAGCTTTCACGACAACAGGAAAACTGTGGTTTAATGATAGGAAAACTTGCATCAACCAATATACCTTTAACCGATTTCATTTATTCAGAGGAATATACTGTTGTGAGAATTAAGAACTTGGTGACTTCACAAACAGAGTGAACAACCTCTGGCACTATGAATCAAGGAACTGAATATATTCAAGTGAAGGATGCCAGATCATTCTAAGAAATTTTATTTGCAATATATTGTGACCCTGCAAGTTACTTCCTAAAGGCAACTGACACAATATAATAAGAACAGTAATAAATAATAATAATAATGAAAGAACTAACAATAATCATAATAACATAATGAAAATTGCCCAACATGTCCTTGATGGGGAAAAAACAGATTTGGAGGGAGCAGCTACAAATTTTCATCTCAGCTTACCTAAGAAGTTAAATTACACCTTTAAGTAAACTTCTTGTTTAAATGGACAACTTCTTCAGTGTGGATAACTGTTTTTTTTTTTTTTTTATTAAATCACAAATTGTATTTTTAATAGATTACTACAGAATAAAGAGGCAAAAGAAGAAATGCCAAGTACCAATTAAATAGTATGTGGTATATATCACATTAGTATCCACTTATTAAATTAGACTTTCTTTTAGCAAATAAGTAATGTGTGGTGATATTTTATGGAATGGCATAATTCATATTACCATGATTTTTTTTTTTAAATAGCAGATCTTAACCAGGGGCATATTTAAGCTAGCCTTGAAATAGTTACGGTCAGATGGTCTACAAAAAAAAAAAAAAAAAAGATTTCAAAAAACAAAACCTACTGCTAACCTAATTTTAAAAATAAAACTGTTCACTTTCAGGGAATCATTGCAAAAAATAATAAATAAATGTAAATAAATGCGGAAAGTATATAGCCTGCAATGGGGAGCTAATATCAGTAACACCTGTAAACTTGGTCTTACTCTTTTGAATGTATTTAGTGTAGAACACAATTTGTACTGTGCATTTGTAGCTGGTGCCGCCTGGTTATGATACTTTGATGTTGACAACAGCAGGTTTTTTCACACAGACAGCAGTACAAAAGTATTTATTTCTTCAATATGGAGCCCCAACAACCAATTAATAATGAAATATACCTGGCAAAAGGTCATAGTTTACATGTGTGGAACTACTCCATTTTTAAATAAATTAACACAGGCTATGAACTGTAATTTTTTGGAAATAATAATAATTCATTTCATTTACAAGGCACTTTACATTTGTAGTAAACCTCAAAATGCTACATAAAAAGTGTAAACAAAGACAAAACAAGATACAGTAAAGATAAAGATAAAACAATAATTAGAGTCAATTTTGTTAATATGCTTTCCTAAATAGAAAAGCCTTTTAACTGTTTTTTAAAACAGCCCACAACCTGCTGTGTTGTCCGATTCTCTGGTAGGGCATTCCAGAACTGTGGAGTAGCAACAGCAAAGGCTCTGTCGCCCATTGTACAAAGTTTAGTCATAGGGTCAAAATATTGTCTATTCTTTGGCAAACGCTAAGGTTTTTAATGTCTGTTCTGGGCTGTACTTTGCAGCTAATTATGACAAATCCGGAAGTAAAACCTCTTACCATTTTACTTGAATAAGTTTTGTTTAGGCTATATCAAAGCGCATACATCTTGTGCTACATAATGCTCACATGACTTAAGATTGACATTTACATGTATACAGTGATTATAAAAAAAACGGAGAACTAAAGACATTTTCTATTTCTCTACACAGTATATACTTTTTGCAGTTCAGTTATGTCTATGTCTTGCAAGCAAATCTTTAAAGATCTAATAATTTTGCATTTGCCTTTTCACTGAATGAGCCAATGCAAATAAGTAACATATAATACAAATTACTTTTTTCTAGTAAATGATCAAGAAGGTGCACCATCCTCTCCATGTGGGGAGCCAACCAGATTACAAAACTAAACATGAAATATAGTAAGTGTAGAGAATCATGTTTACCACCCCACCCCATGGTAGGTTAAAACCCATCATATGACATGAAAGGTTCTAGGTACATCAAAACATTGAGCTGGCAAAAAAAGACTACAGACTGCTGCACCACTTGTGGTACTTTCTCAATTAAAGGTACTGTGAAGTGCATCATGCAAAAATGTCATATGTTGGAGTAGCCCTATATAAGCACAGAGACCCTCACGTGATGATGTAGATTAATACCAGCATGGTAAAGCACAACTTGCTCACCTTTGCAGCAGGAGAACTTTAAAAATTACAGTAATCCATAAGAGTATCATCTGGAGATTCAAGGAGCACATTATCCTCTTCAGCTCACAGGCCTCTCCTTAAATTTCTTACTTTGTGTTTTGTGAGATTCACTCGCTCCAGTGCCACAATACAACAAGCTTTCTTCATCTACAGTGACCTATCAAAATTTACGGGCAATAATCCATGCTTTACTGTCACTCTGTGAATGGCAGCTGCCAACATTATCACTCACACTGAACCAATTTAGAACAACCAATTCACTTAGGGTGTTTTCAAACCTAGCTTGTTCTCTGTATTTATTTTTTTTTAATTCTTGTGCAATTTCCCCAAAAGTCCTGTTAATTTAAGTTGATATGAACATGCCAAATCACACTCAGGTATGGACCTAAACAACTGGACCAAGGACCTTTGGAAAGGGTGGTTTTGGTATGGCACCAAGCAAATTCTGGAGCGATTCGCTGGAGATATGAATGTTGACTAACAAGGGACCAATCTAATTACAGAAAACAATGTAAATTATGGGTAAAATTGTGCATGCTGAGTGGCAAGAAATGAAAAGGAGCCCTGCGAGACATGTCAATCTAGGTTATGTTCATAGAGTGGCTAATGGAGAGCAAATACACAACCAAACTAACTCCCTTGATTGGGAGTGGAGCAAACCAAACCGACTAAGTGTAAAAATGCCTTTAATAATCTTATACACCAGTGTGCCACCTAGGCTAACAAGTGAAACCCATGCAGATGCAGCAAGAAAGCAGAAACCCTACATAAACTGAGACTGGAAAAGGTTTTGAAAACAGAAAGCAGGAGCTTCAAGGCAGTAGTGCTATCCAATATGCCACTGTATATAATGTACAAGTACTACTTAAAATTTTACCTAGGAACAGCAAAAAGGTGTAGACTAATACTCCCCAGACAGTGAGAGTGATCAATTGATACACTAATACAGACCAACTAACACTGAACTAAAATGAGCTAAATTTTATTGCTTGGCAACATACAGTAGTTTCTAGAAATTAGTACTGGTGTTAAAGCGACAGATATACAGTAATAATAGTAAAAACCAAATGAAAATACAATATAAAAATCACAATAATTTACATCATCATATGCAATAGCAGTAAATAATATACTGTGTAAAAACACAATAACTAGTATTTAGTGCACCGATATCCTATAAAATATATATTTTTAAGACAAGACCGTTTAGATTGGACACTGATGTTTGTCAAAATATGGGAATATATAGGTTAATCAAAAGTTGTTACTGGAACAATCAGCTTCAGTAGAAGGTGAAACAGTCCCTTAGCCCTCATTTTCATATTAAACAGAAGCGGTTAGAAATACCACTAAATAAAAGAATGCTGATAATAACTGGAAAAAGTCTGAAATTTCCATTAACGACTTCTCCAGCTTCACCCCTCATGTCTAAACCACTTTTCTGTTGTATCCAAGAAAATAATTCGGCTTTTTAGACTTTTCTTTCTCTTTGGGAACACTCAGAGAGCTGGCCTGTTGAAGATCCAAATCAGTAGTGGAATCTAATACTGAACAATGGTTGAAGAAACTGTTTCCAGGTGAATGTTCTCCTAGTGCTACTACTGCTGGTATGTTATAAATTTATGCTACTGATGGCCAAATTGTACTTTCTCTAACTTTATTTAAAGTTTGAAATAAGAATAACAGTACGCCTTGCAAAGGACGTTCAATTGAAATCTGTTAAATATTGCACAGACAACAATATACGGTACTTACTTATGTTACATGTAAAGTATCTATACTAATAAAAGGCAAAGCCCTGACTGACTGACTCACTCACTCACTCTCCAACTTCCTGTGTAGGTAGAAGGCTGAAATTTGGCAGGCTTATTCCTTACAGCTTACTTACAAAAGTTAAGCAGGTTTCATTTCAAATTCTACACGTAACGGTCATAACGGTCGACAATGTCCACCATGTTGAACTTTCTTATTTAAGGCCCCATCTTCACGAAATGTGGTAGGCGGCTTCCCTGCGCTAACCGAAACAAATGTACGTACTTATTTCGGTGGTATTACGCCACTGTCAGCCGTCATATTAAACTTTCCAACGTCACTAATTCTTCAACTTACCGTGTAGGTAGAAGGCTGAAATTTGGCAGGCTCATTCCTTACAGCTTGCTTACAAAAGTTAAGCAGGTTTCATTTCGAAATTCTACACGTAACGGTCAACAACGTCCGCCATGTTGAACTTTCTTATTCATGACCCCATCTTCACGAAATTTGGTAGGCGGCTTCCCTGCACTAACCGAAACCAATGTACATACTTATTTCGGTGGTATTACGCCACTGTCAGCCGCCATATTGAACTTTCCAACGTCACTAATTCTCCAACTTCCCGTGTAAGTAGAAGGCTGAAATTTAGTACTTATTTCAGTGGTATGATGCCACTGTCGGCCACCATATTGAACTTTTCAACGGTCTTTGTTACTTATGGGCCCATCTTCAAGAAATTTGGTACGTGGGTTCCCAGCGCTAACTGAATCCTACTTACGTACATATATACGTCCATAGCCTGCAGCTCGGTCACTGTGTGAGGCGGCGTTGGGTCCCCCATCCCAACACCTTCTTACGTTGTTGGCTGCCTGCCTATATAAGGCTGTCCGTCACTCCAGTCTCTACATTCCCTTCCTTGCTTTGCCACGGGATTCACGTCTCCCTGCTGATAACTACAGCCTTTTTTTTAATCCATGTCTTCTCCACTGTTTTATTGTTCATTTATTACGATTATAGTTATTGTGTAGGTATTTTAGACTTACTTTACATTGTTCAGGTACCCATTTCCTTTATCATTCCAACCGTACCTCCATTAACATGTCTATCGAGGTGATCACCATCGATCAAAGAACTGTCACTTACCGAGTGGTTTCCATGCCCGGAGATGGCACCTACCTTTTCCATTCTCTTTGTTACATATTGCACGGCCATATCAGGCTCGCTCTTGATATCCGGAGGAACATTGTGTCTTATGTATTGAATGACTGGGACAGGTTCAAGGTGTGGACTGATGACGGCACAGGAGATAATTATTCTACACAGGAGCACTAGAAGAGTGAAATGCTTAAGCTCTTCACCTATGCATCTGCATGTGAGTTGATGGATGCCGGTGAATTGTTCGGTTGTCGCTTTCAAGTGTACCGAAATGACCAAATATTTTACACCTTTTGACAATCGCCAATGCCTCTTAAACATCTTAGATTGACAGGTGACGATTTGAGTAGTGGACACTTTGATGTTTATGAATGTTTAAACTCTCAAAAGCTGGATGTAAAGTTATCGATGAAACCGGTTGTATACTTACAACGCTTGACAGATGCCGAATGTCTCTTTAACACAATTCCTACAAATACTGTCTTAATTGAAACAAACCATGAAACTCAAACCGATCATGACAGCAACAATCCAAGCTGTGAGATTTGAAACAAGATTACTGTTCACATGGCAAACTGTAGCGTTGTATGCTCAAGAGTAAGCTCAGCGCACAGCTTGGTCATATTACAACCAGAGGGCCGAACTCACAATGTGGTATACAAAGAGATCCTTAACAAATAATTATTGGTATATTTTCCCTCAGTTTAAAAAGAATTAAATTTCTTCTTAATAAAAATTTTAAGGAAGTAAAGCGCAGGTATTTTGCTAGTATGTAATAAAAATACATTTTAACGGTACATGTGCTATATATACATCTCACAGTACAACTTTTCACCTATGAAATTGGGATATCTAAAACACACAAAAAAAATCTCCAAACCTAACACAAACTAAACACTACATTATGGACCTGGCCTACCTATACACAGTGACCTTTCTTTTAAACTTAATTATGTGTGTGATTGATGCAACTGAAAACTGATAAAACACATCTGGGCTTTAAAAAAAAAAGTTATGTAATTTAAAAACTCATAACACAGAGTGAGCTAGAGAGAAACAGAACATGACAGAGTACAGTGAGCAGGCAAGCAAGGGGAAAGGAGAAAGGTATCCTAGTAAGAAAAAGAACGCATGCTACACATGTGAAACCCTACCTCCCAACATCTAAGCATCAATCTATACTAATAAAAGGCAAAGCCCTCACTGACTGACTGACTCACTGACTCATCACTAATTCCCCAACTTCCCGTGTAGGTAGAAGGTTGAAATTTGGCAGGCTCATTCCTTACAGCTTCCTTACAAAAGTTGGGCAGGTTTCATTTCGAAATTCTACGCGTAACGGTCATAACTGGAAGGTATATATTTCTCCATATACTGTAATGGAGTTGAGCTCAAAAGCCGTGGAGGGCGGAGTTTCGTGTGACATCATCACACCTCCCACGTAATCTGAACTGAACGTCAACGCAGTACGGAAAACCAGGAAGAGCTCCAAAAAGCGCTGAAGAAAACATGCATTATATATATAATTGAGAAGGCAGCGAAACAATAATAAGCGAGCGAGTTACATATACAACCATATTCATGAGTGCTGCTACTTCGGAAACAAAGCACGGTGTAAACCTAAAGTTTAAATTAAGTTCATAGACACGCTGTCGCTGGCGTTTGTCATGCCCACGGGTAATGTGGGATACAAGTTTAATGAGAGGACGCAGGATATAAACGAGAGTTTTGATCACTTTGTAACTAAGGTAAAATTGCAGGTAAAGGGCTGTGCTTATGCAAATTCCGAGAGACTGTGTTTGTGGGGGATTGACAGTTAAGGCGGGTGGGGGAGTCACGTCATCAACTCCCCTCCCATTCACCTCATTTCGCTCTGAGCTGAGCTCCACGGCTAACGCAGTCTTATGGAAGTGACTTTGTGACGCTGCTACCAAATACTCACAGAAAAATCCACAAGTTAATACATACGCTGTCTGTAGAGTTTCTCCACACTGAATCCTCCAGGCACTACTTACAAAAGGTTACATTGACAATCGTGTTACGTTATTTTTAAAATGTTTCCTTTTCTTAGCACAAGCACAGCTGAGAAGCTTTGATGCATGTGCTCCATAACGCATTAAAAAATAATGCATTTAATCACACTTTCAATTCCAAGCAAAGGGGAACTTCTGTCAATGCATGATTTCCTGGTACACCGATTACATTGATCAGCGTTTCCCGATTCATTTTACCCTCGCACCCAATTGGTTTGAGAAGAAGTATGAAAAAATATGAGGCTAACAAAGAAAAACAGATCACCAATTGATTCATTATGAATAATCAATTCGCCATCAATAATTGTTTTGGTAAAGCCATACTCCGTGTAATCCTCCTTCCATTTTATAAATTTTCCGCCACTAGCCATGATTAAATGAACGTAGAAAAGTAAGAGCGAAGCAAGGGTGACTTATTCAGGCAGGCAGGCAACAGCTCAATAGCTCGAATTTGGATATAAGTAGATTCTATTTAGTCCCCAGAAATATCTTTTGTAGGAAAGGAAGTTGAAATTAGTCTTTAAATTTCTATGGTAAAGAAATAGTTATGCAATGATGACTAAATCTAACTAGACTTTATATATTCAGGTTTTGACTTTATACATTCCAGCGATGACTTTATATATTCAACTTTTGACTTTATATATTCAGAAACAAGTTTAACTTTATATATACCGACGCTGACTTTATATATTCACGGAATGACTTTATATATTCAAGTTTTCACTTTATATATTCCGACAGTGACTTTATATATTCAGGAATGACTTTATATATTAAAGTTTTGACTTTATATATTCTGACGCCGACTTTATATATTCAGAAAATCAATATATTTGCCTGTTTGGCACCCCATAGTATATGTGTGTGTGTATATATGTACATGTGTATATATATATATATATATAGATATAGATATATATATATATATATATATATATATATATATATATATATAGATATATTATATATAGATATAGATAGATATACTGTATATAGATATGACAACAACACTCATATCAATGACAAAACAATTACATTAACAATCACGTTACGTTATTTTTAAAATTTTTCCTTTTCTTTTTTATAACTTCTTTTACACACTACTTCTCCGCTGCGAAGCACGGGTATTCTGCTAGTCATCTACATAAGCATCATCTTTTTTTGGCTGCTCCCGTTAATGGTTTGTGTAGCGGATCATCTTTTTCCATATCTTCCTGTCCTCTGCATCTTGTTCTGTTATACCCTTCACCTGCATGTCCTCTCTCATCACATCCATAAACCTTCTCTTAGGCCTTCCTCTTTTCCACTTGCCTGTCAGCTCTATGCTTAGCATCCTTCTCCCAATATACCCAGCATCTCTCCTTAGCACACGACCAGACCAACGCAATCTCGCCTCTCTGAATTTGTCTCCAAACCATCCAACCTGAGCTGACCCTCTAATGTACTCATTTCTAATCTTACCCATCCTTGTCACACCCATTGCAAATCTTAACATATTTAACTCTGCCACCTCCAGCTCTGTCTCCTATTTTTTGGTCAGTGCCACCGTCTCCAAACTATATAACATGCCTGGTCTCACTACAGGCCCATGGACCTTCCCTTACACTCTTGCTGATACCCGTCTATCACAAACTACTAAAGACACTCTTCTCCACCCATTCCACCATGCCTGCACTCTTTTTTCACCTCTCTTTCACAATCCCTGTTACTATGTACTATTGATCCCAAGTATTTAAACTCATCCATCTTCACCTCTATTCCCTGAATCCTTACCATTCCACTAACCTCCCTCTTATTCACACACATGAATTCTGTCTTGATCCTGCTGACCTTCACTCCTCTCCTCTCTAGAGCATATCTCCACCTGTCCAGGATCTCCTCAACCTGCTCCCTACAGATCACAGCGTCATCAACAATCATCATAATCCATGGGGATTCCTGTCTAATCCCGTCTGTCAACGTGTCCATCACCATTGCAAATAAGAAAAGGCTCAGAGCTGATCCCTGATGTAATCCCACCTCCACACTGAATGCATCTGTCACTCCTACCGCAGACCAAACCAATGTCACACTTCCCTCATACATATCCTGCACAACTCATACATACTTCTCTGCTACTCCCGACTTCCTCATACAATACCACCGCTCCTCTCGAGGCATCCTGTCATATGCTTTCTCCAGGTCCACAAAGATGCAATGCAACTCATTCTGGCCTTCTCTATACTTCTCCATTAACACCCTCAGAGCAGTCATTGCATCTGTGGTGCTCTTTCTTGGCATGGAACCATATTGCTGCTCACTAATCATCACCTCCCTTCTTAACCTAGCTTCCACTACTCTTTCCCATAACTTCATGCTGTGGCTCATCAATTTCATCCCTCTGTAGTTACTATAGCTCTGCACACCCCCCTTATTCTTAAAAATCCATACCAGTACATTTCTTCTCCACTCCTCAGGCATCCTCTTACTTTCCAAGATTCCATTAAACAATCTGGTTAAAAACTCCACTGCCATCTCTCCTAAACACCTCCATGCTTCCATGGGTAATCATCTGGACAAACGGCCTTTCCATTCTTCATCTTTTTCATAGCTGTCCTTACTTCCTTCTTGCTAATCCGTTGCACTTCCTGATTCACTATCGCCACGTCATCCAACCTTTTCACTCTCTCCGATTCTCTTCATTCATCAGCCTCTCAAAGTACTCTTCCATCTGCTCAACACACCCTCCTTCCTCACTTGTGAGTACATTTCCATTTTTATCCTTTATCACCCTAACCTGCTGCACATCTTTCCCAGCTCGGTCCCTCTGTCTAGCTAATCAGTACAGGTCCTTTTCTCTCTTCTTAGTGTCCAACCTCTCATGCAACTCATCATCTACATAAGCATAAAATACAGATTAATGCCTGTCATGTTAGCAGACATTCTAGAGACACAAAGCAATCCACTTCACCCTCCAATGCTCAGATGAATACACTAAAAATAAGCTGAAAATTAAATCTGGCAAGTTTAAGTTGCTGTAATTTGACACCAAGTGCATATTACTGTGTAAATGTTCACACATTTCTGGTTCTTTATACAAAGTGTTTACCAAATTTTTTAAGACTTTTATATCCCTAGCAGAGATCTCTTGACAAAAACACTGAATGGTGTGAATATTGTAACTTACATTTTTAGAATAATATGGGAGATTTTCTTTCTGTGACAAGAAAAAACAACATTTTAATATTACTTACAGTATGTAATGTTGATAATTATTCTTCTGCATATATTTTTGTATACAAAATCTAAATAAGTTAAAATTAAAAACACAAGATGGGATTTAAACCAAAAAAACTCTATCATGCAGTCAAACAAGCTACCATCTCACCTATTCTGCAGCCACCATACACCTGAACAAAGATCATACTTTCCAGTTATTAAATGTGAAGAGTTTTTCCTGATTAAATTAACTTTTAAGCAGGGTTAAAATTTTCTGGGCATCAGGGCCATGACATTCAGTGCATTTACATGTGCTTCAACAACCCGGTTATTCACAGAAACCTGGTTTATAAAATGCCAGGTAAACCCTTTTTTTTTTTGTTTTGCACATGCTTTCAAGCAGCCACGAGTAGAAGCATCCACAAAATAAATTTCCACAGGCAAATGTTTGGGAAATAACATTATCCTTTACCTGGCTGAAATAATCCGTTTCAGAATTTTAGAAATCACTAAATTTATATTGATGAGCTGAATGTACAGTGCTAAACTCAGCAACATAATCTTAAGAGCAGTAGGGTAAAACTTTAAAGTAATGCATGTTACATAGTCCAATTATTTTACAAGTAACCTAATGCAATGCTTATCTTATTTAAGTAAAAATGCCAAAGTTATTATTATTCAAGAAACACTGGGTGTATGGCAAGAAGCACATGTACTGGGGTCCTTTGCTGGGCTCAGCTGCACAGGCAAACAGAAAAGAGTGAGCTGTGTGCATTTCTCTAACAAAAATCTATAAATAAAGTGTTAATTTGAATAGAAACATATTTATAAAGTGCAATAAAATTATCAAATGCATTGTGTATATTATCAGATTCACCGTAACTGTTGATGATGATTAACTGTTTCTTTCGCAGTGTAATGATGTCAGAGCATTTTTGACTAAGGAGAACTCCAGAATATTACTTGCTCATGTAACGACAGATTTGTGAGAAACTAGGTTTCTGCCTTAACCAGGTTGTTCACCTTAATCCAGTTTATCCGTGTGCATATGAATGCACTCAGTGATGCAGGTTGCCTGCAACTGTTGTCTCTAATGCTGTTTAACAAGTTCTTGTACACCACAGCCGGTGTGTTAAAAAACAGGATCAGAAAATGGATGGATGTTCATGCTGGTATCAGTGTCAAGGCAACTTTTAAAACAGACAGGCTGTTGAACTGTAAAAAAGCTTCTTACACAAACCCAATCCATCATTTGGACTGCCACAAAGATTCCACTGGCTCTTTTCCAAAGTTAATTGGAAAACGCTTGCCAAAAACCATTGGATGAATAATAAGAACAATAATAGGACAGGCTGGACAGCGCTGACATTGTCATGCTTGTTAACCCTTCGGCCTTCAGGCCTAGATAATTAATTTAAATGTAGCGTCTTCTAACATTACAGGCTTGTTTTAATTATGTAATACTGTATTTTAGTCACATGCAATCTAAATACTTTGCCTTGAAATGCAAGACGGTAAGCAATGCCTGCTACATGGTAAGACAGTTGCTCACATGCAATAAACTACTACTTTTCAACTATAGTAGTTCGTTCAGCTTGTCTCCCTGTCTATATACTCGAAATGTTAGAAACTCTAGCAACTCTGTCTTAATTAATGGAATGGAATACAAGTTCAGGAAATAAAAAATGTGCTATAAAAACAGAAAGGATCTAGCACGGAGTCTAAGAAATAAATGTTTACAAAGGGCATCAATCTCATCTAGGATATGAAGGTTGAAAGCTATCTGTGAATTATCTTTTTCTTTCCCTGTAGTTTTGTTCTCTGCAGTGCTAGATGGCTTTAAATGTTGGGAGTATATATTGTACCAAAGGTCCACCAAAATCAATCACAGATCTATTGCACTATTATATTGTATTGAGGATTACTTGTGTTCTGTGTATTGTACTGTAATTACCCCCTTTTTTGACACCCACTACACGCCCAACCTACCTGGAAAAGGGTCTCTCTTTTAACTGCTGTACAAGGTTTCTTCCATTTTTCCCTACAAGGGTTTTTTGGGAGCTTTTTCTGGTCTTCTTAGAGAGTCAAGGCTAGGGGGCTGTCAAAAGGCACAGCCTGTTAAAGCCCATTGCGGCACTCCTTTTGGGCTATACAAAAATAAATTGTATTGTAATGTATCTAGCCATCCATCAATTTTTAAACCCCTTAATCCAACTTAGGGTCACAGGGATTCAAAGCCTTTCATAGCAGCAAAGGCATGGACCAACTCAGGGCATGATGTCAGACCATCACTCACTCATACTGGACCAATTTAAATGACGTTCAAACCTGGATATTTTTGTAATACACAAGACAAATCTCAGACTCCCTTGGGGCAGGGGGTTAAAAAAAAAAAAGACAACACCACACACACAAAGATCATAAAAACTGCTACTGACTGGTTTTCTAACTTTTCCAAAACAGAAAATGTTCTTAAGTTCAAACAATTAGTACTCTTTTCAGATTGTGATACATGTCTTTATAAATAGATGCAATCGACAATCACATACTTCACAAAAATTATAAAACAGTCCGAACTTGGAGGATAAAATGATTCAGGCATCTTACGAAGGTTGCTGTACAACTCATGTTTCCCACTTGCTTTTCTATTAATTTTACATCCATAGAGATCACACCCAAAGAAGCAAAGCAAATAAAATGTCAATACAAGAAAAATGCTAGTTGTACCTCCCTAAAATAGGTTAATCATTTGACATTTCCATTTACTCAAGGATCAGCTAGCTATGGCCTAGTATCAGAAAGTATCATCCCAAGGATGACCAGTGATCTGCTAACAGTTGGTAAAACAAGGACCACATTCAAAGCACAAGGAATAGTGTGTACCAACACACACACGCACACCTGTTCCCTTGTTCTAAGGTTTCCTTCTCTATAACCCTACTAGACTAGATTTTTTTTTTGCCTGATCAATTACAACAACAGTCTAACTAGATTATGTGTCTTCTTGCCATAGTGCAACTTGTGACTTTTTGATGCCTAGTACTTTGGAATACATTATCTGAAGTAGACAGAAAGCTATTACAGCATTGTAAATGCCCTGCTCCAATGCAGCACTGCAAGGCAGTAATCTGAAACTATTAGACTTGTGTGTGCAAAACAAGTGGGGTGCTAACACTGCTGTCATGTTAGTTCCTATTATGTTCCCTGTTGTAACTTAACTGCTGCTATCAGCCCTTAATCTTTTCACAAAAAAAAGTATAAGCATGTGGAGCAATTTGAAACACTATTCACGTGGATGCCAGAGAGAAGGAGCATTCTGATCTGCCGGTGGCAGTAAAAGGTGCCAGGAATATCCATTTCCGAATCAGACCAAGATTCAAATAACTGCACTGCTTGGGTACACAGGATAGTCTTTCCCCCATGGTGCTGACAAGGCACACTGCAAAAACAACTTCACAAAGCAAAGAGGAAATAAAGGATATTTCTAAATCTTTGGATGCTCAACAGCTGCAAGTTTATTATTATTTTTTTTTTACCCTTAGTATTCCAGTACATAAAGTTAAAACACAATCCAGTTGTAAAAATAAGTTATCAAAAGAGGAAAAAAGCCTTCCTAAGCTCACCATCACTCTGTATTTCATTTTCCTCTTCTTGCGAACAACACTGTGAGCAGAAGACTATGACTCCATTCTCTTAAAGTTATCTCAAAAAGGTTACTTCGATGTTTTCCGCTGTCTGTGTTCCACTAGGCCTTCACTGTCCAGTCCAACAGTCTTTCTGGAGACTTTTTTTTTTTTACTTTGTTTTTTCCCCCTCTCGTTCCAGCTTTCCACTCTCCATTTGCCCTATTTCCTTTCTCTCACTGAAGCCGTGATTCTTCTTCCATTACTGGACTGCAAGGACATTCTCAGAACAAGTAAAAAGAGCTCCTTTTCCTATTAAAGCACGGAGGCATAAACAGCAGCTAACAGGGCGCCTAAATGCAAACATCTGGAAGAAACCAGCTTTTCTTTTAGCATAAAAAATTAGAGACACCCTTGAGAGAGAGAGAGAGAGAGAGAGAGGGAGAGAGAGGGACCAGAAAGAGTCTGGAACTGCTGGTATTCTGCCCATAACTTTAAAAAAAAAAAAAAAAATCAGATGATCAAGGGCCAAGATTTTCCAACAGCCCGTCTAGCAAGCTGCGGCATATTTTAAGCAAACAAGATCTCTGTCATTGCAAAAGGTATTTAAAGCAAAAGTAACACTCTTATACTCACTCTCTTCAGGCCTGTGTTTTCACAAGCAGCCTTTACTGCTTCTTTCACAAACTGTTTTATAGAGATATACAAACATTTTTATGAGCACAGTGTTGTCTTTTTTTTTATTAATTTATTTTCTAAGCTGCTGATCCAGTTCTGGGAAGCCAATATTAATCCGGGCAATATTTTGCACAAGGCAGCAATGAACACTACCTGACATACATCCATCACACATTGTTCACACACCCACTCAAACTGTACCTTGCTCAGCAGAAAAAACATAACCAGCACATCTTTGGGATGTGGGAGGAAATTGTGAAAACTACACAGGTTGTGGCGAAGGATATTCACATAACTCTACAAGCATGTACTGAATGTTACTACTAATAATACCTTCCAGGATGAATTGCTCACTTAATGCTTTTACAAAATCTATCAAAGTATTATACAATGGAGAAGTATTCAATCTAATATTACAGTTCAAAGTGATCTCTGGGCACACTGCTGATACTTCAAGGGGGTGCTGCAGGCAACCTGTTGTCAGTAATTGTGTACAACTGTAATCATCTGGAAAAGACGCCAAATATTGTTTAGTCAAAAATAATAATGTGTGCTTCTGTGTAAAATTTATATTTTCTTAATTATGATTTACAAAGGAGGAGTATTTCCTGCAATTTCTCAAATATCTTTGGGTTATTTGCAAGTTTCAATAATAATAAATGTTCACTGCCACAACATATGCTAAACTAATTTAGACTTATAACTGATCAATTGATCCTGTACTGTTATTTTATATACAGTTTTATATTGCAACTGTGTTTGATGTATACATTGTTATATTTGTTCTTTACTATCCGTTAGGTACACTTTTAAGCTCTCATTATCTGTCAGTTCAGCTTTTTACACTAAATGGGCGAATGTGCAAGTGGGCCCAACAATGGATTGGTGCCCTGTTCAGGGCAGAGGTCTACCTTGCACCCAGTACTGCTGGGATAGGCTTTGGCTGGCCTATGACACTGACTTGGATTAGCTGGTTTTGAAAATGGTATGATTGAAATGGCAACTCTAAATTGGCCTGGCTTTAGTGAGTGTGGATGTCTACATCAACGTGCCAATGTTAAAGAAAAACAGCCTAGCAAGTCATATCTTTGCTACAAAACCTGTTCTTATTAACACTCTCGTCTACAGTCAGTGTGTTGAGAGTATCCACATCATGACAGAGTCTAAGAAATAATAAAACAAGAGGCAGTAGACAGACTGGACAGTACAAGTAAATAAAGGGCTCCAATGGAGTGCAGAATGGAGGATGGTCAGGTAAGGGACAGAGTCTTGTTTTTTTTTTTGGCCTCTTCTCAACTTGTATTTATCTTTTGCTTTTCAGTAGTTGGATGTTTGTTGCTCTAAAGTGAAAGGGGGGTTCATCAGTAGGGTCTGGTAAGCTTTACTTCACAGTTATGAGGATTAGTAAACCTGTTTACAGCTCCATTTATGTTATGCACCATCGCCAGGAGCTTTTCAGAAAAATATTACAGTAATAAAACAAAACCTGTACCTAATAATGGAACAAATACTAGATAACACTAGGAGGACTGTTGAAAAGCCAGAGCATTAAGAACTGAGAAAGATGTACCAAAGAAACATACGAAAGTGTAATAAAAGAAAACAGTTTTATAAATAATGAGTGAAATGATGCATCTTCAGCCATAATTACAACAGTATATAGAGTATTTGATAGACAAACCTCAATAAATTTGAACTATAGAACCAAAGTCACAAAACGTAATATTGAGAATCATCTGGATAATACGCTGGCTACTGTTAGAACACCCTCACTGTCACATGTATTGAAATGGAATACAAAGGCAGACAGGTATTCTAGGATGGAGCTTTTAATAGCAATGTTATTTAAAAGTAGAATGTTCTAGGGTAGTGGTTTTCCACCAGGGCGCTGCAAGTTGACTTAAAATTATAAAATTGATGCAAAATACTCTAAGCAGTAGCATGGATGTCAATTTTGCAAAACTGTCAGTGTTCTCAAGGACCCCGCTTTAATATTCATTTTATGTATATATACATAAAACATATATACATATACTGTATATACTAGGGGGCTCTTCCCCCTGCTCACTTCGCTCGCCAACCCCCAGGTGTGGATGCTAGGTGCCAGCTATCTCGTGGCTAAGCCGCTTGAAGGGCATTGGGGTGCACCTCCGTTACAGAAAGCGATTGTATTTAAACAGATGGTATATAGAAGAGTATGTGGGGCACGGGAGGAAGACAGTTTGGTCCTTAGTTATCATAGACAGAAAATCAGTTACTTGAGTATTCCACTATACCGTCTCTTTTAAATACCAATGAATAATAAAGAATAGTAAAAAAGTAAAACATAATAAAAAGTAAATAAAAAATTCAATTACATTAACGCCTAATGAAAAACAATAATATGAATTACTTTATCCTCTAACTTAGATTCTAACACTGTGGTGGGCTGGCGCCCTGCCCGGGATTTGTTTCCTGCCTTGCACCCTATGTTGGCTGGGATTAGCTCCAGCAGACCCCCGTGACCCTGTAGTTTGGATATAGCGGGTTGGATAATGGATGGATGGATAGATTCTATAAACAATGATTTTTTTAAATTTCTGTACACATACTCTGAGGCTAATGATCTGTGCCGGTATCCAGAAAGTTGCCAGTTCGATTCCCCGTCACTGCCAAAAGAGATCCTACTCTGCTGGGCCCTTGAGTAAGACCCTTAATCTGTAATTGCTCCAGGGGCACTGTACAATGACTGACCCTGCGCTCTGACCCCACGGGGTATGCGAAAATTAACAAATTCCTAATACAAGAAATTGCATAAGGCGAAATAAAGAACAAAAAATATATATATATATTGTTTGGGATATTTTTCTCTTTCTCTTTTATTGAACGATTCTCTTTGTTCTTGATTTTTATTCATTATCAGTTCTTGCTGCCGTTTTTCTACTGCAATCTAAATTTCAACATTCTTGAATCGATAATATGCTTTTCTGCCTTGCTATTATAACTGACTGTGTTGAAAGGGGAGTTAGCAGCACTAAGAGTGTCATTGGGTGGTACGGAGAGAGGATGTGCGCAGTAGGAGTAGTGACTGGATGAAAGGTGTGGAGGGAGCAGTTAACACTGAATAATGCGGACACGACAGAAAATTTTTTAATACAATAGATATACATAATATATACATATACATACACACACACAAATTTGGAGGATCACATTAACACTTAACAATAAATTGTTCCTCCAGTGTCTACTCGTGTTTATTAGTGCAGCACCTACTAACCTGTATTTAGAATGGGAACAGGCTGCTCACAACAAGACCCAACAAGAAAAAGAGATCGATCATGCCATAAAAAAATTTTGTGTTTTAGAATGATGCCAAAGAAAGGCCAGTTTCATTGAGGAGATGCAGCTCGACCTGTGTTGCTGCTACCGTTCCACTCACTTTTTAAACCACACAGGTTTCAGTGCTAGCCACCCTTTCATGGCTTACCGGACTGCTTCACCAGCCTTATAAGATTTGTTTCTTTTTCCCCCACTTGCTTGATTGTTGTATGTGGATAGGAAACACATTTACATTTTCACTCATGTAAAATATTGTTATTGTTGATAGAAGAAATTATTCTTGGGCCGGAGTTATACTTCATGTGATGCGACGGACGCTCCTGCTACGCAAACGTTGTAGTGTTTATACTTCAGCGCGTACTTTACATAAATATGGAGGAATCCACCAGGTGGCAGTGCGAGATATTATCACGGTGAGAACATGTTCGGCTTCTCTGTGTTATGAATTGCCTGGAATATCTCTGAAAATTATGTTTATTGATTAAATCCATCAATCCAGGGATGTGTCCATTCCAGCAAGCATTGGGCATGAGTGAGAAACAATCCCTGGACAAGGCCTCAGCTCATCGCAAGGTGAATACAAGCATTCGCATATATTAGCGTCATTTTAGCTGCACCAAATCCCCAAATCTGCAAATCTTTGGAAGGAAACTGGAGCACAGTGTGGAATACAAGCAGGAAATACTAGCAACATAACTCCCTGCGAGACAGCAGTGCTATCGCTCCACCACCGTGACACCCCCATGTGTGTAATTATTAACAGTATTTATTATTTAAACGAAATTATATGTAAAATGTAACATACACACTTTAATGCATTTCATCATGAAAGTGGTATCAAGTACAAATCTAAAGATTCTAAATGTACAGAGAGTTGGAATATCATACATGTCAAACTGGGATGACGTTTACGGTGGTCTGCATTAATGATAAAGTAAACTACGAGGTTAAAGTGGACATTTTGAGATTAAAGACGAAATTTCCACTTTAATCACAAAATACACGTTTTCACCGTGTCCTTTATTTTTTTTCTCAGTGGCTCAAATACAGCGCTATACATTATGTTGCTGTTGTTAAGTTGCAAAAAAAATTTTTAAAAGACGGCACAAAAGATGGTATGTGAGACTTTTAAAATGTATCGTGTCATTACGATCGGGAATATGCGACACTTGAATATAAAAACACCACGAATGCATCTTTATGTCGCCATTTTGCTAAACCACGTCGAAGCATTCATCCCGTAGGATCTGCATAGAGGCTTTCTGTCACATGTAGATAGTAAACAGATACTGACGTCACGTTCTGACTTTTAGCACACTGCGCCCCGACTTTTTGCTGGTACTGCAACGCGCGCATGCGTCACGCTAATTTCTGAGGACCTGCTCAGGGGACGCGTGAAATGAACGCTGGGAACGCGTGGCAGCCATGATCCGGGCGCGTACGCGTTCTGAGCATGAAGTATAAATGAGCCCTTATGGTTCTCTAGGGAACCATAGGAGGAAGAAATGTTGAGGACCACTGTTCTACAGGATTCTCTACCTGACAGGAACAAGAAACCAGTTTTGTATTTCCAGTGAAAAGTGTTTTACATCCAAGTTAGGACTCTAGCAGCTTCATCCTGGACACAGTCATCTATCTGTCTTCCTTCATTCAAACTATGTGTTTAAGGGGTGGATGGTCTCAACACTGGTATCAGCATGGTAGGTGAATGCAGACGGGTGTGTGGTTCTGATTATATTACTAGGGCTTGTTTATGGCAATAGTTCATCTCAGCCCAGTGTCTGTTTTTGAGTTAACTTTAAATGGAGTTTACTGTCAGATCTCCGGTGAAATACAGTAGGAAGCCTCTTTAACTATTCAATATGGTCATTCAGTCTACAGCAGTAACCCACAGGTGTGGCATGCCCATCCTTTCACTCCATTGTGAAAGTACCATCAATGACAGGTATGTCACAGCTCATTCTGTCCATGAGAGGAAAATATCCAGCAATGATTATGCTCTATGCTAGGCATTTTAAACTGTGAAACCACTTCACCACCTCATTGTACACATTTTCTAAAGGCAGGCATCAAGAAGTCTAGTTCACAAAAACAGAGAACACTCATTTGGTTTGGTAAGCATGCAACAGCCTTTTTCTAGTACAGACTGCCAATAAAACCGTGACTGTAGGCTGGAGGAATGTGAGTAACGTTTTCCAGACTTTCTCTCTCTCTCTCTCTGTGTCTCCCCTCCCTTGGTGTGCTCCTCCTCCTTTGCTGACCCCAAGCCAGGATTGTCAGGACCCCAAGCATTTGTGAGTTGAAGGAAGTCGCCTCACACACCCTGAAGTTTCCTTCTTGTGTGAAAGCTCACTCAGGGTGAAGCATGACCTAATCTCTTCCACTCTGTGCGCCAGAAAGAACTCATGGCAGCAGGTATGAGGCTGCAGATATCATCTGGCAAGTACATTAAATTAGCAGCAGGACATGGAGGATATCAAGTGCCATGGAAACAGTTACTGTGAACAGTTACTGAGCTTAGCTAAAGTTAAATATACAAAAGTAAAGAAAATTAAAAAGCAAGGACACACCTCCTCTAAGGAAAGACCTGCATCATTCCACAAAGTAACTTGATCAGCAAGGAATACCGCCACAAATGAACCTACTAAACTTTATAGAATACTAGCCAACCTGCGGCGTGCCATACGCCACATAATCAGGCCGGTTTTTTTAATGATTTTTAAGCACATGGAGAAAATTAACATTTGAAAAATCGGTAATGTAATAAATCAGCAAGAAAAGCAACATTGTAACAATGCACGGAACGAACCAACACACAATCGTCCTGGACTGAAAACTGGCGAACCGCCGTCGCGCATGTGCCCACCTCCAACTCGTCACTTGAGTCGTTGTCTTTGCACAGTCCAGATGCACCTGTGACTCACGTAGACTTTCCGTGACCCTGCAGGAGCATCTAAGAAGACGCATGTTTGTCGCGGATGCGAATTTCTGTATGTAGCGTGTAAAACAGTTTGCTATGGTGCATGCGGTCGTGCGCAGCTTACTTCATTGTGTTTTAACCTCAGTTGTAAAGGATTGTTTTAAGGATCCCATGGGATACCACTCACAAACCGTTTTAAACGCTGTATATGGCGATTCACCTACGGGAGAAACATGCCTCTATGAACAGTCAACGTGGCCTCTACAACAGACGAATATAAATTACGCCATTTTTTCTGTGTTGTCACGTCCGAGTTGGTGGGCGTGGCTCTGCGAGTTGTCGTCGTATCCAATGGTCTTGGAGCTGGTGGGCGTGGCTCCTTCCTGCGTGCGCCATAGGTGTCTCACTTGTCGGCTTAGTGAATCCACGCCCCTTCCGGCGTGCTTTCCATGGGTGTTTTGCCTTAGTGAATTATATATATAGATTATGTCTATAAACCTTAAGGAGTTCCTAGGTATGAAACTGCCAAAAGGTTCCAACACATACCACACAGAAACAGGTGTGCCCCACCATAGCAATTACAGACTTCCATCACAAACAAATGCAGGCAGATATAGGCAAGCAGGAGTGGTAAGAGCTGCAAATGCAGAGGGAGGCCATGTGAACTACAAATAATAGACAAATCACAAATGTTTTACAGGGAGGAAGAGACCACAGAACAAATGAGAGAAGAAAGTCTGGTTAGTAAGAAACTGGTGTATATCTGTATATATTAGTATAAAGTTGCCCTCCATACTGTACATATTCTATCAAAAACCGTAACATGTCCTTTATTACCCTTGGTAATTTGTATCACATAACATTTAATAAAAATGGATCTTGATTAAGTGATAAAGAGATATGCACTAGCAGAAAAAGATACAAAGCTAAAAGATTGCCTTTATACTGTATTTTTATAAATCAACATATGTAAAATTTTAAAATGACCACAGTCTGTTCTTAACACAATTTCAACAAGCCATTATTCCATGTCTTGTCAGAAATAAAGTTTTAATTTGTTGGAAAAAAGAAGTTGCATAATAAAATGCAAACAAACTTCAGGTAACATGCATAAGTTAAACATTTGGGCTGTGCATACTACTTTTTCTTTGTTTTCCTTTACACTATTTACATTTGGGTGTCAACTGGCCTTTTTTCATAATTAAATATCACACCTATTTCAACCCACACAAGACTCGAAGATTCAAACAGATGCTTCATTATATACTGTATGAAATTGCACCTAGGGATTCAATGCAAATCTTAAAGTTCCTTTATATGACACCTCTTTAATAATGAGGGGAGAGAATAAAACACCTTTGTTTTACATAGTACACTTCTATAGTCAGCGCAATACTTAGACATTAAACAATGCAAAATTATATCTACAGTTTACATATAGAATATTTTTTAAATACTGCGGTGGGTTGGCACCCTGCCCTGGATTGGTTCCTGCCTTGTGCCCTGTGTTGGCTGGGACTGGCTCCAGCAGACCCCCGTGACCCTGTATTCGGATTCAGCGGGTTAGAAGATGGATGGATGGATATTTTTTAAATAGCTGGTAGACAGGAGTGTAAGTGACTCGCTCAAGGACATACACCGAGTCAATGATAGGCACCAAACAAGCAGCAGCGTTGTCACCTGGCTAGGCATTTTAGACCACACTGAAAATGAAGAATAAGGTGACAAATAAGAAAAAGACCCCGAAAAAAAAAAAAAAAAGAAAAGTAAAAATACTACCACATGGTTAAGGATATATTTTGCTGATGTGATCACTAACCATCTGAAAAAAAAAGGAATGAAAAAAGATCTATGCTGAGAAATCCAATGAATACAGACACTAGAGTACAATGTCTTCTTCAAGGAAAACGGCAATGACCTGGGGCCTCATGCATAACGCTGTGGGAAGAATTCACACTATAATATGGCATATGGACAAACGTGGAAATGTGCTTATGCACAAAAAAATCCAGGTGTATAAATCTGTGCGAACGCCAACTTCCACATTCTTCCACTACATAAATCCCTGTCAGCATGAAAAGTAACGCACATGCCTGCTGTCCCATCCTGTCTCCTCCCAGAATTATGCCTCTTTGAATATGCAAATCAATATAAACAGCCCTTAAGCTCAGCGTTCTGTGAAAAGGCAACAGCAAAAGCACAGGGTTGAAATAGAAGAATTTCAGCAAATACCAAGTGGAGGCAAGGAAAAACGTATTATTTGTTGGTTTAAACAGTGTTATAAATAACAAAAGGAAGTTGATTGAGTGACACAGTGTCTGAGAAACTCAAAAGCTCAAGTTCACCAAGTCTCACAGTGCCTGAAATAAAAATGTTGTCAAAGTCGTTGTTAAAAGGAGAGTCGTAGCCCACCGTCTGAGTGTCATATGAAAGCTTATTAGGGTACAGAGAACAAAAATTGCCACACAGTAGGAAAAAAGCACGAAATGTCAACTTTAATCTCTAAATTTCCACTTTAATTATGTAGTTTATTTTGTCATTAAAGTAGAATATCATAAACTTCATCTTAAAATCGTTTAATTTACTAGTTTCTCAAATCCCATCGTAACTAAAGTAGCATGTTAAATGCTTTGTTTTGTCTTTGATCTTCTATGTGCTCTGTGTGTGTGTGAATCACTACAGTACGTGCTTCCAGGCTTTCTCTTCTTTCGACAGGATACAGAATCCATTACATTCGTGATATTACAGCTCTCTGAATAATTAAAATACTGATATGTATACTTGATATCATTTTCATGACGATAAGAATTAAAGCATGTTATTAAACATGGGAACACGGTGGCACAGTGATTGTTCATGCCTCACGCTGGATGCTTGCTGCGCCGTGCGCAACCTTCGATGAAATAATTTATTGCAGCAGTACTGTCTCTTTCAAAACGTACCAATTCCTGTCCTTACTTTTCTTTCTCCAAATACCTAATCGACACACAATCAGCTCTGTAATAGCCGTTAAGCTATCTGTAAGCTTGAAACGCAGATTCTTCAAAACTTTTAAGGAACATTGAAATATCTTCATAGTACGTGTTTAATTATTCCATCCATCTATCCTTCCCTTGTCGAGCGAGCCCCAGCAAGAATACAGCGCGAGACAGGAACAATCCATAAACGAAGTGCCAGCTCTTTGCTAGAACTGCGACACGGTGTCCTCACATGTTTATTTATTAACAATACAGATTATTTAAATTAAGTTAAAGTTTTACCTGTATAACATATTTTGCTGCATTTCATCTTAAAAATGATATCATCATCATACGTAATATGTGCTTTATAAAGTGGCTCAAGGTTGTGCAATATTATAACTGTATCGCAAGTTTACAGTGAGGGGATTGTACTAATAAGTACAAACAGTTCTACAAGGAGCACTTGATGGACTGAGTGTGTTTATAGTTCTTGGGATGAAATGGTTTTTGAATCGTGAGGAAAGGCTCTGAAGCGTTTGCTGTATGACAGCAGTTCAATAGATAGCATGGCTGAGGCAGAGTGTGCTTGATGCTGTATACCGATAATTCTCTTTCCAATCACCCACTCAGATACAGTGATATAAATACTCCTAGTGGTGCAGTGAGAGTAATATGGAAAAAGATGATCCAATGTGGCAACCCCTAACGGAAGCAGCTGAAAGGAGAAGAAGAAGGTGCAGTGAGAGTAACAATGCTAAAGCAGCTATTGTATTTAGAATAGTTTGATCATTCTGTGGACCATTATATTGTTACAGGTTAATTACAAATCAGATGCATTAAACTAATAGACAATATGCGGTTAATTTCAGTGTATTTATAAAGCCGCATCAGGTATATGGATCTAAAAAACAAAGGAAAACCACACCAGAACAGTAGCACTACTTTGACGCTGGGTGCCACCAGTCAGCAAAACAGAGCGGAGAACTTGCGTACGCCAGGTTACGAGCTACTGTGGAAATGTGTGTGGCTTTACGCCAAGTTTAGGTTTTATACATCGCGATTTGAACGTAGAAACGTTTGTATGTAACATTTTTGAGTGTACGCACCATTTATACATGAGGCCCATGGACAGCATAATGAAATCCACCAACAGCAAAAATCACAACAGTTAAAGCAGAGATATTCTTACGGGCATAAAAAGAAGAAATAAAGATTGGTGATACTTTTAAACTGAAGACCACAATGCAAAACACACAGATTAGCCAAATTTTCAATCAGATTAAAGGCCACAACATGGCAAACTCTTAAGTAGTCAGGATGAAGTTAAAATACTTTGATCACATAATGAAAAAGAAAGGAAAAAATATTACTTGGAAATGTCTGTAAATTAGGAGGGATACAAAAAAAAAAAAAAAAAGAAAAAAAAAAAAGAGGATGGATGGATAACTTCATCAGCAGGACATAATGTTGCGTTATTTTAAGAAGGCCATAGACAAGATCAAAATGACAGGCAAATAATTAATACAAAAAGAAAAGCACACAAAATTAATTACATTAAAATGTATCATGGCTGTGATAATTACAGACACCAGAGTATAGTACACCTGTAATATATCTTTAACACTGCATTTAAAAGCTTTCTATGCATTATCAGAAAAGACTTGATAAAACAACTAATCCATCAATCAGTCTTCAAGCAGAACCTGCACTCCATTAAGAATAAAAGAACAATACATAGTTTTTTGTATGGCACAACATACTCTGGTTCTGACATCATATCTCAAGTGCATATGCACACAGACCTGAATTCATACAATACCCTGGCTTTCTTATTTTAATAGTTCCATGTTTTCCTTCCTTTCTTCTTCCTATTGAAAGCTTGCAAAAGCAAAACTGAAATATTCCCATGCTGAGTTAACAGCTGCTACTCAATACATGTTCAGTTCAAACATTACTCAAGAATATTGTACCAACCTCACTATTCTATATCAAAGTGAAAAAAAACACACTCATGGACTATGAGGTAAGGCACTCAAGCCATCCTTCTTGAACACCTGAGATTAGCTGTGTTAGGTTTTTGATTCAGTCTTACATATACACAGTGGGGACTTAACAAATATTTATTTCTGGCTTATTTAAAAAAAAAAAAAAAATTGATTCTGGATTTGCAACTACATTGAAGCAAGAAAAACGTGCTTAAATAAGATTCCCTAAATTTCCCTGACCAGTGGCCATCCTAAATCAGAGGAGTCTGGAGCTTGATGACTCAGCGTTCATTTTAAACAACGATTTGACAACTGTTGTTGGAGGGTAGCCCACTGTTCTAAATGCAGCTTCCACAAAAGGCTATTTTACTGCCTAGTTGCTCACAATGAATGCACATGACAGGCAGCCCAGTCACTATGTGCAGCACCCAAACCACCCTTAGAAGAAGAGAACAAAAGGCACTGTTGTGACATAATAGCTGGAAAATAAAAAGGAATATTTACAAGCCTTTGTAAACAGCAACATTCCGTATGTTTTGAACACTACAAAGTATGAAGTTTGAGCTTGCAGTTTCAGGCTTGTATTCAGCCAACTGATGAGCACTAATCTGAATAAGCCCAGATTTTAGAAGGGTCACATCAGTGTAAAGTGACAGATTGCCATGAGAAAAGCAAAGATTACATGACCAAAAGCTTTATAATAGTCTCTCTTAAGCACCATTTGTCAATTGGAAGGTCTGTAGAGCTGCTTGAGTGCATGTCAAAAGTTGTTAATTTAAGAAAGAACAGGCAACAGCCAAAGTATTCGTTGGAGCAAATGTACATATCATCTAATACACCGCTATGACCATCACAAAATTACCCAATTGCAAGCTACTGCATTTCACTCCAATATGCATGCAGAACACCATATACTTCCCTCAATAAATATCACTGTACTACAGGAAATCATCTGACAGAACAAAAAATATATATGAACATCAGATATGCAATGTGCATGTTCAAAACTTTCTATAACATGAAAGTTCCCCTTGTCAATGTTTATTACTCTTTGCGGCCTGGTGAATACTAACTAGGCACAGAATAGTGAAACTAAAGTTAAGTCCCCTGATATTCGTGAGAAACGTTATGAAACAAATGAAAATCAGAGCAGTTATGAGTTGCAGATGTCTAATTAAAAGATTCTTTTTCAGGGAAAGCAAAACAAAACAAAACAAAAACTCCAGAACGCAATCCACATATCTTGAGCAGAAAGACATGGACAACAGAATCCAGAGATGGTTCGGAAGATCTTTAAGACAAAACAGACCAGAAGTTTTAGCAGAGTACAGACAAAGGTTTTTCAGCCTTAAAAACTCTAGTAAAGCAACATACAGTATACATTACATATACATTGTAATGCAACATATAGCTCACAGATTAAATCATGTCCATGACAGAATGGAGCACAAAAGTTCTGCTCCCTTTGTAAAGGGCATATACCTCAGTCCTCAATATATCATATCTGACATCAAGAAATAAAACACCGTCAGCTCCAGCACCAACATCCAATGTGGTGACAAAAATGTACTATGTCTTCTTTTCCTCATGAAATGTGTTATACCTATTCTTCAATTTTAATATTAAGTTGATCTACACTAAATAGGGTGCAGTCCTGTTCTACTGCAAAAGCAACGAAAGGGCAAGATTTGAAAATTATCCAAAAAGACACTGAACAGTAGCAGTTTATGCTTCAAACTGTTGTAAAAGTACTAAAGCTAATTAACAGCTGCCTTAATGTGTAATTTTGTTAAGTGCCTTTTATTTACATTTATTGGTAAGATTTCCCAGGGAAGCTAAAGTCCGAAATTAAAGTCAAGAGGTTTTGAAACATTTTGTGGACAAGTGACAATTCCTTATTATTTTATTTAGTAACAAACCTTTGACTCTCTAGCTTTCAAATGAAAATATATACCCCACAAATATATTAAAGAACTTCAATTTCACAAATGTGACTTGATTTTATGCATCACATTGACTTTATGTGAAAATTATTACACTATTACACTCCACCAAACCTCTCCTCGACTGCCTATCTGACATTAAGGACTGGCTGGCTGTAAACTTCCTTCACCTGAACGATTCAAAAACCGAGGTCATTGTTTTAGTCCCGACTGCAAACAGGCTCCACCCCTTGGCCTCGTTTCTCTTCCCATTCCAGTAACTTCGTCTGTCTCCAATCTTGGAATCAAAATGGATACGTTCCTGAAAATGGATGCTCAAGTCAACAGCACAGTAAAATCCTGCTTTTTCCATCTAAGGCGAATCGCCAAACTCAAGCCTATTCTTTCTAACCACCTCCTGGAATCAGTAATTCATGCATTCATTACGTCCCGGCTTGACTACTCTAATTCCTGCCTTTTTGGTATCAGTAAAGCCACACTTTCTAGACTCCAACTGGCTCAAAATGCGGCTGCAAGGCTTCTAACTGGAAGTAGCAGAATCCAACACATTTCACCAATTTTGAAAACCCTTCACTGGCTGCCGGTTAGATTCAGAATCGATTTTAAGATTCTCCTCCTAACCTATAAGGCATTAAACGGTCTAGCCCCCCTATATGAGTGTCTTGCTCCATTGTCACAATCCCCCTCGTGTTCTTAGATCCACAGATCAGCTGCTCCTAACCGTTCCCAAGGCACGTTTTAAAGCTCGTGGTGAAAGGGCTTTCTCCGTCTGTGCACCCAGGCTCTGGAACTCCCTGCCCTTAGTGGTTAGGCAAGCCGCTTCAGTCGCCACATTCAAATCTCGCCTAAAAACGCACTTCTTCACATTGGCTTTTAATTCTTAACCTGTTTCATTTTCCACTTGTCTTTTGCTATTTTCTCTATTTTATTTGGTCCCTTGACCTGTTTTTAGTATCTCTGTTTTAATTCTCTCTTAATGTTTATTTTTAATATTTTGCTTTTAGTCCTGCTTGTTGTAACTGTACAGCGCTTTGGTCAGTTGTAATGCTGTGTTTTTAAGCGCTCAACAAATAAATATGGTATGGTATGGTATGGTATATTTACAAAGTAACAGGTCAGATAATGCACATTGTCTAACCTGTTAATTCTTTTAATGTGTTCTTGAACTATTGTATATCATTTCAAGATAAGGACAAGTCTCTAACAATGTGGTTTTAATGATTTCAGATGTCTATACAGAGTTGTTTCAGGTTTTCAGCAGTACTACTGTAATCTATACTAATAAAAGGCAAAGCCCTCACTCACTCACTGACTCACTCACTGACTCATCACTAATTCTCCAACTTCCCGTGTGGGTGGAAGGCTGAAATTTGGCAGGTTCATTCCTTACAGCTTCCTTACAAAAGTTGGGCAGGTTTTATATCGAAATTCTACGCGTAATGGTCATAACTGGAAGCAGTTTTTCTCCATTTACTGTAATGGAGATGAGCTTCAATGCCGTGGGGGCGGAGTTTCGTGTGACATCATCACGCCTCCCACGTAATCACGCAGTACATAGAAAACCAGGAAGACCTCAAAAAAGCGCTCAAGAAAACATGCATTATATAATTGAGAAGGCAGCGAAACAATAAGAAGCGAGCAAGTGACATATACTACCATATATTCATGAGTGTTGCCAGCTCGGAAAGAAAGCACGGTGTAAACCTAAACTTTAAATTAAGTTCATAGACAGGCTACCACTGGCGTTTCACATACACACAGGTAATGCGGGATACAAGTTTAATGAGAGGACGCAGGATATAAGCGAGTTTTGATCACTTTGTAACTAAGTTAAAATTGTAGGTGAAGGGTGTGCTTATGCAAATTCGAGACTGTGTTTGTGGGGATTGACAGTTAAGGCGGGTGGGGGAGTCACGTCATCATCTCCCCTCCCACCTCATTTTGCTCTGAGCTGAGCTCCGCGGCTAACGCTGTCTTCCGAAGCAAATTCCTCAGACTGCCACCAAATACTCACAGAAAAATCCACAAGTTAATACACACGCTGTCTCTATAGAGTTTCTACACACTGAATCCTCCAGGCACTACTTACAAAAGGTCACATTGACAATCGTGTTACGTTATTTTTAAAATCTTTCCTTTTCTTAGCACAAGCACAGCCGAGAAGCTTCGATGTATGTGCTCCATAACGTTAAAAATAATGCATTTAATCACACTTTGCATTACAAGCAAAGGGGAGCTTTTGTCAATGCATGATTTCCTGGTACACGGATTACATTGATCAGCGCATCCCGATTCATTTTACCCTCGCACCACCTTAGTTTGAGAAGAAGTATGAAAAAATATGAGGTTAACACAGAAAAACAGATCACCAATTCAAGCTTTATGAATAATCGATTCACCATCAATAATTGTTTTGGTAAAGCCATCCTCCTTCCATTTTATAATTTTTCCGCCACTAGCCATGATTAAATGAACGGTAAAAAAGTAAGAGCAAAGCGAGGGTGACTTATTTAGGCAGGCATATATATGACAGCAACACTCATGACAATGTCAATCATGTTACGTTATTATTAAAATGTTTCCTTTTCTTTTGATTACTTCTTTAACACACTACTTCTCCGCTGCCAGGCGGGTATTTTGCTATATATATATATATATGAATGACCTCAAAAGCGCTGAGACTTTTGATATCATGAGCGTGTCTGCAAACTGGGGTCTCCTGCCCAGCAAAAGTCGAGCAGCCAGCGCGCGTGCATAGCTGTGCCGGCCTTTGAGACGCTGACTGCGCTTCTGCCTTAAGTCAAAGTGAGCACTTTTAATTTTTTTCATCCTCCCCCTGCGCTATAGCCCAGACAAGTGCAAACACGGGACCCCTTTTCTACACCACGGCAAAATAATATTAAGGCGATTCACAATCGAGGTGAGGCGAGGCACAAATTTGAACGTTCACATAGAAAATGTAATTTCAATGTACCTGTACTTCTTAAAAGCGTTAATGTTTTACTGTTTAATAACTTATAGACTATAATTTATTATTTTTCCCTTGCACTCAGTGACCAAACCTATACACACACATATAGACACATACAAACATACACACAAGTATATGTATGTGTATATATATATATATATACACACACACACACATACATACACACATATATATAATTTGTGTGTGTGTATGTATGTATGTGTATATCTATATATATGTCTATATATCTATATATCTATATATATATCTATATATATATATCTATATATCTATATATCTATATATATATATATATATATGTCTATATATATATATATGTCTATATATATATATATATATATATATATGTATGTATGTATGTATGTATGTATGTATGTATGTATGTATTATATATATATATATATATATATATATATATATATATGTGTGTGTGTGTGTGTGTGTGTATATATATGACAGCAGCAATCAAAGCTGTGAGAAAACAGTAAAAAGGAGGCGTGTCAGACGTCGTGGTACATTTTCTGATGCAGCTGCCGAAAACAACTTCGTGGACGCTGCCGCCAAATACACAAAACAATTACTTTGACAATCATGTTACATTATTTTTAAAATGTTTCCTTTTCTTTTTCATAACTTCTTTAACACACTACTTCTCCGCTGCGAAGCGCGGGTATTTTGCTAGTTGTAAATAAAGACACACCATTTGTAATCAAATGTAAAGATCCAAGAAATTTTCAAAATAATACACTCTATTTTTGCATAAATGCATAGGTTAGTAAAGACTAAAAGAGCCCTAGTCACCACCATTTATTACTGCTATACATCTGTAATGGTTGAGATAAAATAAAGAACCAACAAGAGATCTGATTTTGTTTTCTCCAGAATTTAAAAGCCTGTTTAGATTACCAACTACTTCCTTACCCTATCCTAGGGTTTTCTTGCAGTTCATTAGATTTCAACATGCTGTATAAACAAGTGCAGGCAAAACAGTGGTGTGGGTGGGGGGGTGGATGGGGTGTTTTTTTTTAGCTTAAGACAACTATGCTTTACTTTCATGCTGTTATAAAATAAGTGGTTTGTTGGTTTCTGACATGCACCCATAGACTGGCCACATCCATGGCTAGTATCAGATAAAATTTCAAATTAAAATTCCTAGAAAACTAATGCAGTCTTATTTTGAAACCTTAAGAAAGATATATATTTGCTAAAATCTATTTAAAATTCCTAAAGAATCATGCCTCAATGAACACTAATGGGAATGTCTAGCAGCATTGACTTCCTTGGATTAGTGATTTGTGCAATCTCAGCTCAGAACATTATCATAATTCTGAAACGCTTCTGAATCTTCATTACAGCTACAGTGCATCCAGAAAGTATTCACAGCGCATCACTTTTTCCACATTTTGTTATGTTACAGCCTTATTCCAAAATGGATTAAATTCATTTTTTCCCTCAGAATTCTACACATAACATCCCATAATTACAACGTGAAAAAAGTTTACTTGAGGTTTTTGCAAATTTATTAAAAATAAAAAAACTGAGAAATCACATGTACATAAGTATTCACAGCCTTTGCTCAATACTTTGTCGATGCACCTTTGACAGCAATTACAGCCTCAAGTCTTTTTGAATATGATATCACAAGCTTGGCACACCTATCCTTGACCAGTTTCGCCAATCTCTCTTTGCAGCACATCTCAAGCTCCATCACGTTGGATGGGAAGCGTCGGTGCACAGCCATTTTAAGATCTCTACAGAGATGTTCAATCGGATTCAAGTCTGGGCTCTGGCTGGGCCACTCAAGGACATTCACAGAGTTGTCCTGAAGCCACTCCTTTGATAACTTGGCTGTGTGCTTAGGGTCGTTGTCCTGCTGAAAAATGAACCGTCACCCCAGTCTGAGGTCAAGATCGCTCTGGAGCAGGTTTTCATCCAGGATTTAATCCATTTTGGAATAAGGCTGTAACATAACAAAATGTGGAAAAAGTGATGCGCTGTGAATACTTTCTGGATGCACTCTATATACCACCTTGAATACATGGTTATTCTTTATCATACGTTGGAGTGCTTTTTTCATTCTCCCATTCCTGTTTCATTGATCTTTTTTTTTTTTTTTACATCCCCATGACTAAGAGGGCCAATGCATGCAAGAACTCTGTTGTTAGAGTAACAAGTAGTTTAAATCTTAAAATGTTTATAACCTTTGATGAATGACAAATAATACTGAACTTAGTACATTGTGTTTCACTCTATACTTTATTGCAAACTTGCCTGATAAAAAATATTTAAAAACAAAATTGCATATTTGGCAGTAGATAAAGTAAAAAAAAAAACTAACTGTACATACATGCATTATAACTAACTTATTGAAACTTCAAAGACAGCGTGTATCTCAAATAAAATAGCAGGTTTATCTGTGCTTTTTGCCTGATTTTAATCATCAAAATCTTTACATTTAAAACTGTATATTGAAAATTATGGGATGTGTCCATAAGCTACCTTATGATGGCCCCATTCATTGTTCAATTATGATTGGTACTCATTGCTACAAAGGTAGATACAAGTTCATAATAAATTTCTTAAGGAAAAGGCAAACATAGGCAAATAAAGCATAATTTCATAGTGGTATTGACTACACAATTATTTATTTAAATTAAGCTTTATGAATTCTAAACAGAAAAAGTGAATACAGCATGCAAACAGATAGACCCCTAGAAATTCCTGAGCAGTGAACAAATATATTAATCTGTGCCATCAACCTAAAGGCAAATTTGTTTCTTAGGTGTTAGAAGACAATTTCTCCACAGTCACTATGACCCTAAACTGGTACAGGAAATGGATGAAAGTGAAGTTTCTAGAGAAAGTGTCTCCTCAAAGATTATAATCACTAAGATCAAGAGGATGAAAAAGAAGAATCTCTGAACATATGACACCAACACATAATTTACCCCTTATATCAAAGACAATGACCATAAAAATAAATTTGTGCAGGAAATATCAACTGCAGTAAGACGCTCTATTACAAAGGGATTCCAGGAGCTATGAAAAGGAGTTTCACTGCAGAAGTTTCATTTAATACCCTTTCAATTTCCTTTTAATGTTTAGCAGTAACAGAAATATCTTAGTCAAAACACCACACAATAAGCAAAACTGATCTTTACAAAAAACACTGATATCAATATACTGCAAAAATGTGGAAAATACACTCAGCTGGGCCATCTCTTATAAAGACTGGCATGTGTCCCAAATTGGAAAAAGCATTGTGGGAAACATCTTGGATATCTTAAGGCTATTTTGGGGAAAAACTAATATGTAAACAATTTTCATACTGTGAGAGGACCTACGCCCAGATGGAGCACTTGGAAAATAAAAATGATTAGTGTATAAGTGAAGCACAGACCCCAGAAGAAATGATACAGCATTCACCAAGATCAAAAGGTCAAGCAAGCCCTTTCACTGGATTTGTATACTTAAATGGCTTGTCATCACAGAATGGAATGAAATATTTTTCCCACAATTTATTCTCTTTTGAAAGGAAACCAAGGGATTGCATCATTTAAATTATTTTTTTCTCAAAGTTTCGTCCCAGAGTGCCACATGGTTCCTGTTTTTGATACCACTGTGTGTTAAATCAAGGTTTAATTAATATTTTTGTCTTTAAAAAAAAAATAAATAAATAAATAAAAACCTTAATTTAACTGGTATTTCCTTATTGCACAATAACCCTATTGGGCAATAAAAGTACTATCTTTTAACTATATTTGAAAATATCTTGCAGTCCTTTGGTTGAATAAGATGAATTTTAATGCACCAATAAAACTTAGTTGTCCCTGTACTGTACTGGATGAAATGTAGGACTTTGTGTTTACAAATAAAATTATATCCTAATTAATATAATGTCACTTGCATCTATATTTGCTCTTGGAGCCTACCCAAAGATGGTTAACTAAACTCTTAGGCATTTGTTATAGAACTTATGTTGGGTCCTGTAAAATGGAACAATTTGTTGAAACTCTGCCCAATGATGTATGCCCAAATATATATAAAATCCTGTACATGCCTTTAATTCAACTCCTCAGCATACATATACTTAATAAAAATCCAATGGTCTGTCTGTCCATGCATCTGTCCACACATACTTTGTTCAATTCAGCATAACCTGGCAGCATCATATGAAAAATACAGTAGAAATTAATTTTGGGTAGGGCACCATCCCAGTGCAGGACACACTAGGAAAATTTAGAGTTGCCAGTTAATCTATCACGCACAAAACGTAGAATAACAATATCAGACCAACAAAGGATAAAACATGAAGGAAACAACATGAATCTACCATCCTAGACTTGAACTTTTGATCTAATGCATCCTACTCTTCTGAAGGAGTAGACAATCAGACATTAGTCCTTTAAAATCAAGGCACATATCAATTAGCCTACTGTAAGAAACTAGGACCATTTACTAAACAGTTCAAGGTTGTGGAATCACTGTACCACTTTTCAAATGGGTTCACTACCAGCTAAATACTTAACAGTATTAAACCATTATTATATGTATTCATCAATGGATCATGCAAGCAAAAAATAGAATAAATCAAAAAGATTATAAAAGCCATTGCAGATGGCAGTGAAAGATTTAGCCTATGCATTATCAACCCATAGAGAAAAAAATGTTGGGATATGCAATTTTCTCATTCCTTCCAGCTGATTCACTGAAAAAACAATCTCTACATGGTTTCCTTTTATAAACAAGTATTGCTCATAAAGGATGAAAACAGAAAAACTGTAATGTGACCAGCACAGAGCTTAGCAACATTTAGCTTTAAATGATTATGGAATCACCAGGATTATTGTAGTCAACATATTTCAGTACATATTAAAGGCAATTTTTAAATTCCAGAAACATCAGTGAAGCGCATTCTCATCATCACAGGGAATGCCACGGAGTGTTAGACAGGCAGAGGTATTAGTCAACATGACCTATGATTAATGTGCTTTCCCCGCATACCTGGGCCTGGCCTCTGCCTTCACGGCCAGATGTGAAACTTGGAGTTTTACATTCCCCTCTGACATATCCTCTTTGTCATTAATATACAATAAAACACACTTACTGACCAAATCCAATGAGGTCAATTTAAAGGCACTGAGGTTTTGAAATTCATTTTAAATATGCAGACTTGCTAAGGGAAGTGTATGATGAGCAACAAGAGGGAGGAAGGAGAAGCTGAAGGATAAATACAAGTTCTTTGCATGACTAAAAGACAACAAAGAATGCAGTGTGAAAGGAGGAGAGATGCTTCCTCTCAGGGATCCCAGAACTTGTTGGAAATGAAACGGGATACTCCCTGCAATGCTGAATCCCACATATCTCCCTTAACAAACTCCATCCTTAATCCAAACTTCACTTAAAACAAAGAAAAGTTATTAATAAGAAATTTCCTTATAAGGTAAGAATAGCCTGATCTAAAAGCCAGTACTCAGAGCTTGGGTGGTAGAGGAGAGGGGTGGGAGTATGAGGCGGAGAACAGACTTGAGTTGGACAGGGAAAAGATACATGCACAGCAGAGCTTTTTTCTAAAATAGTTACACTCCAATCTCTGCTTACAAGACCTTGTCAGTGTTAAATAGATCAGGCAGACACTTTAAAACACTTTTTCACCACAGGCTACAACCTTATGAGTCATTGGCAAAAAGAGAGTCACTCTCGTTACCCTATTCCTGAAGAATATCTATAATTGAGCAAATACAAAAGCTAAAGGTTTAGTAAATTCCAACACTTAGCACCAACACACAGTTAAAGTTAGATTAGCACAATCAACACAACACCGATTTGAGTAAAAACTAATAAAAGTGACTGTTCACTTGAAAATAACTATGTCCGTATGCCTTTTGGTTTTAATTCCAACTAATTTTTTAAATTGTGGCCAATACACAGTGGCCAAGATTATAGCTTTGCTGTTTTATAATTTTTATTGGTTCTAAATAAAAGGAAATACATTGTATATACGCAAATAATAAGAAAAATATTTTGACAAGTAAATCAGAATTGAGTAATACTACTATTCAATCAGCTGGTAGCAAACAACAAACAGAGACAGAAAAGTCAGACAAATTTATACTGATTCTAAGGCAAAATTAATCTTTCAGCGCAGTAAACATAAAAGTGCAAAACAGTAAGCCAAAATACAAGTCTAAAACCCAGAACTACCATATAAACCCAGTATATCCACTATCCAGTGTATATTTAATGAACAATGACCGATAATAAATAATCCTGTCTTAAAATGTCTGTTACATTTGTTTAGGCATAAGATGGGCATGACTTTTGCCCTTTTTCTAGAAGTGGCTTTCAAAGACACCATGATGGAATCAGTTAATAGGCAGGGGTGCTCATTATGGTCTCCTATTTTGATTTTACCCTCCTTTTTGCTTTACTCCAGTAAACTCAGGGGCAGTACTCTAATGCAGCACTGCACTAGTGTAAAAAATGGCAAGCTTGTCACACACATGAAAGGACTCAAGCTTCCACAAACAGGGGACTTGCTCTGGCCATTCTAGTACTGCAAGCCGATACTATCTCCTCAATCCAGTCCATTATTCATACAGATCCCCAAGCATCAATAACTCTGCATCACCTCCAGACATCCACCAGCAGCACCTTTGTTTTGGTAATGTTCAGTTGCCAGTGTTTATCTATACACCACATGACTAAGTTCTCTATCACTTTACAATGTTCCTTCATATGTCCAATATAAAAGCACCTTATAAGGAAGAACTAAGTTGAGAACTTTTGTAATTAGCATAAATTAAAACTATATTTAAAATTGTTTGTACAGTGGGATGCAAAAGTTTGGGCAACCTTGTTAAAAGTCATTATTTTCCTGTATAAATCATTGGTTGTTACAATAAAAAATGTCAGTTAAATATATCATATAGGAGACACACACAGTGATATTTGAGAAGTGAAATGAAGTTTATTGGATTTACAGAAAGTGTGCAATAATTGTTCAAACAAAATCAGGCAGGTGCATAAATTTGGGCACCATTGTCATTTTATTGATTCCAAAACTTTTAGAACTAATTATTGGAACTCAAATTGGCTTGGTAAGCTCAGTGACCCCTGACCTACATACACAGGTGAATCCTATAATGTGAAAGAGTATTTAAGAGGGTCAATTGTAAGTTTCCCTCCTCCTTTAATTTTCTCTGAAGAGTAGCAACATGGGGGTCACAAAACAACTCTCAAATGACCTGAAGACAAAGATTGTTCACCATCATGGTTTAGGGGAAGGATACAGAAAACTGTCCCAGAGATTTAGGCTGTCTGTTTCCACAGTTAGGAACATATTGAGGAAATGGAAGACCACAGGCTCAGTTCAAGTTAAGGCTCGAAGTGGCAGACCAAGAAAGATTTCGGATAGACAGAAGTGACGAATGGTGAGAACAGTCAGAGTCAACCCACAGACCAGCACCAAAGACCTACAACATCATCTTGCAGCAGATGGAGTCACTGTGCATCGTTCAACCATTCGGCGCACTTTACACAAGGAGATGCTGTATGCGAGAGTGATGCAGAGGAAGCCTTTTCTCTGCCCACAGCACAAACAGAGCCGCTTGAGGTAAGCCAGCTTCATTTTGGAATAAGGTGCTGTGGACTGACGAAACTAAAATTGAGTTATTTGGGCATAACAAGGGGCGTTATGCATGGAGGAAAAAGAACACAGCATTCCAAGAAAAACACCTGCTACCTACAGTAAAATATGGTGGTGGTTCCATCATGCTGTGGGGCTGTGTGGCCAGTGCAGGGACTGGGAATCTTGTCAAAGTTGAGGGACGCATGGATTCCACTCAGTATCAGCAGATTCTGGAGACCAATGTCCAGAAATCAGTGACAAAGCTGAAGCTACGCCGGGGCTGGATCTTTCAACAAGACAACGACCCGAAACACTGCTCAAAATCCACTAAGGCATTCATGCAGAAGAACAAGTACAACATTCTGGAATGGCCATCTCAGTCCCCAGACCTGAATATAATTGAAAATCTGTGGTGTGAGTTAAAGAGAGCTGTCCATGCTCAGAAGCCATCAAACCTGAATGAACTAGAGATGTTTTGTAAAGAGGAATGGTCCAAAATACCTTCAACCACAATCCAGACTCCATTGGAACCTACAGGAAGCGTTTAGAGGCTGTAATTTCTGCAAAAGGCAAATCTACTAAATATTGATTTCATTTCTTTTTTGTGGTGCCCAAATTTATGCACCTGCCTGATTTTGTTTGAACAATTATTGCACACTTTCTGTACAGTAAATCTAATAAACTTCATTTCGCTTCTCAAATATCACTGTGTGTGTCTCCTATATGATATATTTTACTGACATTTTTTATCGTAACAACCAACGATTAATACAGGAAAATAATGACTATTAACAAGGTTGCCCAAACTTTTGCATCCCACTGTATGTGAGTGTGTTTGTTCTGTGGATGGGCCAGAACACTGTGGATGGAGCCTACCTTGCACCCAATACTGATGGAATAAGCTGCAAATCTCTACAAAGATGTACTGGATAATCATGAATTTTGTTCCCTTGATATATTTACTCAAAGTTGTACTAGTCCTGCTATGAAAGTTAAATTATATCAATAAAAAATAGACAGTGAAAAAAATGGGTTTTGCAAACTCAACAAATGTCTTATTTTAGCATCACCCGCTAAAACATATGATATGAGGAGTAACATCGCATGCACACTTTGTTGCAGCAGATGAGTGAAAGTGGGAAAAGCTGTAAGGATAGGAGGTGGGGGACTGGGTTTGGGGATATGATCCATGCAAGAATTCACTGAGTGTGCAAAATAGGCTACTGTATGAAGAAAATGTTTAGAGCGTGCAGTCTTATTACAATCTTTTAGCTCAGATTGATACAAGGACTCCTTCCTTGCAGATTCTGTTGCTAAAATTTGAGAGCAATGTGGAGAGAAATTTGGGAGATTGCTTTTGGAAGTCACTATGTCACTGCTATAAGAGAGAGGTGATTTTTTTTTTTACTAATACCTGCAGTATTTGGTTGAAAGAACTGAATTATCATTTGTGATATAAAGATTTGTTAAGTAAACAAGTGTTGCGCTCCTAAAAAATACTGCAAAAACTGGTCGGAGGGGGCACATTTGTGAGGGGATTAGATGGGTATACTTAGTGTAAAAGTAGCATTTAACTAGAAACTGCGCTTAAATCTTAACCAGTCACTTACCCTTCATATATGCATGGATTTTTCTCCGGGTTCATTCAAATATAGTCATGTAAGGTTGACTGGCAGCTTCATATTAATTACAATGGTGTGTAACTGGGTATGCCTTTGCATACTGGTGTCTTCTACAGAACTGGTAGATATTCTGTGTTCACTAATACAGTGCTTTCAGAAAGTATTCAGACCTTTCCCATTTTGTTATGTAGGAACATTATGCTAAAATCATTTAAATTAATTTTTCCCCCTCATCAAGTAACACTTAATACCCCAGAATGACAAAGCTAAAATGGGACTTTAATACATTTACAAAAAAAAAAAACCTGGTAAACAAACTGAAATCTCACATTAACATAAGTACACAGACCCTTTACTTAGTACTTGGTTGAACCTTTGACAGCGATTACAGCCTGGAGTCAACTAAGGTATGATGCGTCAAACTATGGTAACCTGGATTTGTGGATTTTCTTCAGGTTGTTCTCTGCAGATCATCTAAAGCTCAGTCAGGCTGGATGGAGGTGGTCAGTGCAAAGAAGTTTTCAGGTCACTCTAGAGATGTTCAATTGAGTTTAAGTCTGGGCTCTGACTGGGCCACTCATGTTGTCTTTTTTTGTGCATAAAGTCATTGTCCTGTTGAAAGGTGAACCTTCCCCAAATCCAAAGCACTCTGAATCAGGTTTTCATTAAGAATATCTGGGTACTTTGCTGAATGGAGAATTCTCTCTTGATTTTGATTAGGCTCACAGTCCTGGAAATTGAAAAAGAGCCCTATTGCAAGATGTTGCTATCACCTTCTTTACTGTTGGAATGATACTGGCAATAGGTAGTGCCAGGTTTCCACCATAATTGACACATACAATTCAAGCCAAACAGTTCAATATTGGGATCATCATGCCTGAGGATTTTGATTCTCACAATGCGAGAGTCCTTTAAGTGAGTTTTTGTAAATACCAAAAAGCCTCTCATGCATCTTTTACTGAGGAGAGGTTTCCGTCTGACCACTCTATCACAAAGCCCAGATCAGTGGAGTGTTGCAGTGGTGGTTGTCCTTTCTCAAGTTTCTCCCATCTCCAAACAGGGTACATGGAGTGGAGGGTGAGTGAACATTGGGTTCTTAGTCACTTGTCTTACCGAGGCTCTTTCCCACAGTTGCTTTGTCTGGCCAGACAGACAGCTCTAGGAAGAGTCATGGTTGTTCTGAATGTCTTTCATTTTAGAATTATTGAGGCCACTGTTGTCTAGGGAACACTTAATGCTGCAGAAATGTTTCTGTACCCTTCCCCAGATTGGTGCATCAAAACAATCTTGTTTCTGAGCTCTGTGGGCAATTCCCTCAACTTCATGACTTGGTTTTTGCTCTGATACAACTAGAAGCTCAAGACACAATCAATTGAATTTCTACACCCTATACTGAATTACTAAGCACATCCACCTCAAACTATCTTAAAATGATAGCATTTCCACATAAAGCTTAATGTTTAAAAACTCTCAAGTAACAAAAGTTGCCAAATGACCTTTGTACTACTTGCAACACTACCACCAGTGTCTAGTCGTCTAAATAAGTACAGCATTAATGCCAAGTCACCCTGGGAATAGCAGTAGTAGTTGCCAATATGTAGCAATAGAGTGGCAACCTTCCCATAAATATCCAATAACTAAAAAGCAGTATTATGCTTCCTAGGCACAGAAGCTGAAACTATACAACACGTGAATTCACCCTCACACATTATGCATTAAGGAAAGGATAGCAATGGCAAGGTTGGTTTAATACCTGAATACCCAAAGCCCAGCAGCTCATGTCTTCTGGCACACTTCATAGTGAGGTAAAATAAATGTTACCTTTTTGTCTAAAGGCTTTCATTAGTATCCATTTGTTTTCATTTATATTGAGAAGTACTGACATGGTACAACTATTATTAAAATATCAAATTTTCATACCTTGCAAATAGTGAACAGATAAGCAGATGGGGAAAAAAAAGCCAAGAGAGAAAATATAATAATAATAAAAAAAAAAAAAATGCTACTATGAATGTGTCCCGAAACAAAATGGGTTGGAGATGTTGGCACTGACCAGAAAGCAGGAGACAGAGTTGGAGGTAGTAGGGTTAAAGATGCTAAGATTTGCATTGGGTGTGACAAGGATGGATAGAATTAGAAATGAGTACATTAGAGGGTCAGCTCAAGTTGGACGGATGGGAGACAAAGTCAGAGAGGCAAGATTGCGTTGGTTTGGACATGTGCAGAGGAGAGATGCTAGGTACAGTTTGTTATGTTACAGCCTTATTCCAAAATGGATTAAATTCATTTTTTTCCTCAGGATTCTACACACAACACCCCATAATGACAACGTGAATAAAGTTTACTTAAGGTTTTTGCAAATTTATTAAAAATAAAAAAACTGAGAAATCACATGTACTTAAGTATTCACAGCCTTTGCTCAATACTTTGTTGATGCACCTTTGGCAGCAATTACAGCCTCAAGTCTTTTTGAATATGATGCCACAAGCTTTGCACACCTATCCTTGGCCAGTTTCGCCCATTCCTCTTTGCAGCACCTCTCAAGCTCCATCAGGTTAGATGGGAAGCGTCGGTGCACGGCCATTTTAAGATCTCTCCAGAGATGTTCAATCGGATTCAAGTCTGAGCTCTGGCTGGGCCACTCAAGGACATTCACAGAGTTGTCCTGAAGCAACTCATTTGATATCTTGGCTGTGTGCTTAGGATCGTTGTCCTGCAGAAAGATGAACCGTCACCCCAGTCTGAGGTCAAGAGCGCTCTGGAGCAGGTTTTCATCCAGGATGTCTCTGTACATTGCTGCAGTCATCTTTCCCTTTATCCTGACTAGTCTCCCAGTTCCTGCCGCTGAAAAACATCCCCACAGTATGATGCTGCCACCACCATACTTCACTGTAGGGATGGTATTGGTCTGGTGATGAGTGGTGCCTGGTTTCCTCTAAACGTGACACCTGGCATTCACACCAAAGAGTTCAATCTTTGTCTCATCAGACCAGAGAATTTTGTTTCTCATGGTCTGAGTGTCCTTCAGGTGCCTTTTGGCAAACTCCAGGCGGGCTGCCATGTGCCTTTTACTAAGGAGTGGCTTCTGTCTGGCCACTCTACCATACAGGCCTGATTGATGGTATGCTGCAGAGATGGTTGTCCTTCTGGAAGGTTCTCCTCTCTCCACAGACGACCTCTGGAGCTCTGACAGAGTGATCATCGGGTTCTTGGTCACCTCCCTGACTAAGGCCCTTCTCCCCCGATCGCTCAGTTTAGATGGCTGGCCAGCTCTAGGAAGAGCCCTGGTGGTTTCGAACTTCTTCCACTTACGGGTGATGGATGCCACTGTGCTCATTGGGACCTTCAAAGCAGCAGAAATGCTTCTGTAATCTTCCCCAGATTTGTGCCTCAAGACAAACCTGTCTCAGAGGTCTACAGACAATTCCTTTGACTTCATGCTTGGTTTGTGCTCTGACATGAACTGTCAACTGTGGGACCTTATATAGACAGGTGTGTGCCTTTCCAAATCATGTCCAATCAACTGAATTTACCATAGGTGGACTCCAAGTAAGCTGCAGAAACATCTCAAGGATGATCAGGGGAAACAGCACCTGAGCTTAATCTTGAGCTTCATGGCAAAGGCTGTCAATGCTTATGTACATGCGGTTTCTCAATTTTTTTTATTTTTAATACATTTGCAAAAACCTCAAGTAAACTTTATTCAAGTTGTCATTATGGGGTGTTGCTTGTAGAATTCTGAGGAAAAAAATGAATTTAATCAATTTTGGAATAAGGCTGTAACATAACATAATGTGGAAAAATATGATGCGCTGTGAATACTTTCCGGATGCACTGTATATTGGGAAAAGGATGCTAAGGATAGAGCTGCCAGGCAAGAGAATAAGAGGAAGGCCTAAGAGAAGGTTTATGGATGTGGTGAGGGAGGACATGCAGGTGATGGGTGTAACAGAACAAGATGCAGAGGACAGAATGTTATGGAAGAAGATGATCCTCTGTGGCGACCCCTAACGGGAGCAGCTGAAAGAAGAAGTTGTTACCAAGATAAACATGCACATAAGACCAAAGAGCAATTTAATATGCTGTTTACTGATTCATTTGTTTTCTGAAACAGAATTTTTACTTTACAAGGTCATGGGCATTGGAACCTATTGCAATTTCAAAGTCTATTACTAACCGAACAGTTAAGTAGACAAACGCATTTGACACTCCTTGCTTAGAGATACAATGTTAATTTAAGGAAGCATTAGTAAGCATACAGAGTACTGTGTATATCAAGGCTATTGAGAAGAACACTTTTGAAAGCTTGAGAAATTAAACAGATGCTCCGATCAATCGTTTTCACTTCAAAAGACTGGATTAGCGATTGGCAAATTGGCCAGTCACCAAAAAATATAAATAAATAAATCTTTTCAGGCCCTGCTTTTCTAAGCCTTATGGTAAATTAGATTCAGTGCTCCTTTATGCAAGGTAATATGGTAGTTAAGCCAAGTGTGTTTTTTTTTTGCAGTGAACTTCCTGTTGTGTAAACAAAGAGAAGCAAGTCAAGGCTTGTTTTGTGAGCGAGCAAGAGTCAAGTGGAATATTAGAAAGTGGAGTAACGAACAGAAAAAGGAATCTGAGAAGTCTTCCTGTGCTATTAGACAAATGGCAAGAAAAGCTAATTTAATGAATTCAGATTTATTTTGTCCTTTAATTAAAATGGACGCTGTTTGTCTTAGTTTGGGCTATGAGATTGTGTTCATTGCAGCAGATTGATATTTTTAATTGGAAAAAGATAAAGAATTTGAAATTTCTGGTTAGTACACAATACGCTTGTTAGCTAAACAGCAAGATGTGTCTTACTTATAAGCAGGTTAAGCATGTAAGCTTACAAACATTTGTGGCTTTTTTAAAGATATGTACTATTGGTTATTGGCTTGTGTGTATCATACAGTGTATGTTTTGGTAAGAAACAAGTACCACATTGCAGTGGGCTGGCGCCCTGCCCAGGGACTTGTTCCTGCCTTGCGCCCTGTGTTGGCAGAGATTGGCTCCAGCAGACCCCCGTGACCCTGTGTTAGGATATAGTGGGTTGGATAATGACTGACTGACTGACTAGTACCACATAATTAAAATGGTAATCCATATTTATAATTATACTTCAGAACTACAAATGTCAATGGAAAAAAAAAAAACACCTTTATAAATACAGAAAATATATTTAACAGCAATAAAAGTTGTACTGCACTTAATGATTAAAAATTATAAAAACATATAAGTGCAAGCATATTAACAATTTAGCAGTGTTTAATTGCCAATATCAATTAATTGCACTGTTATTTGACACTCAATTTGTACATTACTTTTAATACCATTTTTATATCAAAAAAAGGTGCACCCGTAATCTAATAATGCTTAGTATATTAGATATTTCTCAACATCTGATGCTACATTATATCACTATTATAAAAATGTCAGTTTTTGTCAAATAAACAAACAAACAATCACAGTTTCAAAATCCTCTCTAATAAGATTGTATTGTCTACATAGTTTCAATGCAACCCAGGCTATAAACGAAATAGAACTCTGAAATTACTCTTTCATTTCATGCTTAAAACAGTAGCAGTTTAAAATATACATAGCAGACAAAAAACCTAATTGAAAGTTTAAAAACTATTATTAGAAAAGAAATTAGTTATGTGCAGACACCTGCCTTTTTCTTAGCCAAAAAAAAAGCAACTGTCCACACCTGGGACTTTCCCTTTAGTAACTAGTTGTGCTTCAAAGCACTACTCCAAAAGAAAAAAAAAAATCTTGATTTGGGCTTTTTAAACAAAACTTAACAAAGCTTATTGACAGTTTTCTCCTCTAATAGTAAATTTATTAAAACTAATATTTTAAAAAAATCCTGGTTCATGAAAACAATAGTGATAAAAAATAGCAATACATATCAGTAAATATGCAACTGTATCAAAACGATATAATACTATATATAAGATATATATATTACGTAACAGACAGAACAAACAACTATCAGATAATATAAAGTTGGCGACAGAAAGGTAACATTAAATCAGTAGTGCAAATTATTTGGTAGTGCACATATTTATATACAGTATCTATATAATGGAGTCGTAACCACAGATCAGGTCAAGTTGATGACTGCGTGTGAGTTAACAACTTAATGACCAGGGTTAAAACTGCTTGTAAATCTACTGGTATGTCACTACATGCAACGATAGTGCTTGCCAGATGGTAGTGGACTTATAATTTACTTGCTGCTAAGGTGTATGGCGTCTCTTGTTAAATTGCAAAAGCAAAAAACAGACCATAAAGAAGTGCTTAATAATACAAATAAATTACTTCAATGTATTTATTTAAAATAATATAAATTTCCCAAGATACACTGCACCACTAAGCCATTTCAATATTATGCATGGTGTTGCTACAGGTATCCTCAACTCTTTTTAGTTCCTGCATTTACTGGTGTTAATGGACCAGTAGCTCCATAGTGAAGCATTTTTGTGGGGCAGCTTGGAAATTAATTTAAAAAAAAAATGGTGAGAATGATCTCGGCACCTGCCAGGAAAAAATAATGCAAAGTTTCAGCCAGTCAATGATTAAGGTGCTATCTACTGATTTCTTACTAAGTGGTGATCTTCTCAAGTTGCATAAACACCTATTTCTTCCACATCTCACAAGTGCATGTTATACAAATAACAACGGCAAATCCAATATCTATTACAAAGAACTCTAAAAGCAGCAAAGTAAAATAAAGTAAAATGGTTTACCGTTCTTTGGCATTTCTCTTTCTCTGTAGGATACAGTGGTCTTCAATGGTTTTCTTTTTTAGTAAAAAATCATAATCACATCCGAATTTTAAAAAAAGTTTAAAATATTCCAGCACAGTTGGTAGCACATGCTAAATATACCCTTTTTGCAAAAGAATTGAAACAGACTGGCTACAGAGTCATATTAGCATAATAAATATTATGTACAGATGATGTTCTTAAAAAATGTCACTAGGAAGGTAAAACAAATAAAAATACAAATCAATTAAAAAGCAAACATCTGGTTATGGACCTCTAGGACACAAATCATAAGGTGAGAAAACAGGAGGCTATGTAATTTGCCATCCTGATGCAGATGAGAATAACTAAGCCAAAGTTTCCTTCAAAAACATCCTTAAGCATATGACAACAGGAACCAATCAGAACATTCTGATGCAATAGAGAGAAATACTGCATAATACATTAAAAGTACTAATACCAGCCAGTAGAGGCTGCTATAACAATTTACCCTGGAAAAACAGCTACACTATGTTTTGAACACTGGTCAAAAGAAATGTACCTTCAGTATATTTCTTGTACAAAGAGTAGGCAGCAGCCTTTAGAGATCAAAATGAAACCAGGCAGAAGACAACTTCCTATTGTAACATGATTTTTAGCACCCTCAGGGCATTAAGTGTGGATGTATATGGATGTTTACTGGTGACACTATCTTCAATAAGGCTATGCCAATTGATCATTTCAAATAATGCTCTGTAAAGAAAGGAAATTTCTATCAGCTGCATTCTACAGAATCTACATAGAGTATGTCCTCTCTTAGAACTGCATTTTATTGAGGGAGGGTATAACACTTGTAACTTCGGCCTAAAAGTTGCAGTTTTTCTTTGCATGTGCCATATTGTTTACGTGTAACTGTTTTTGCAATTAATTTTAAAAATAATAATAAACCTATCAAGTGATCAGGTGCTTTAGCCTTAGCTTTCACTGAGAAAATAAATCACAAGTCTGCATAATCTCAGTGTATTGTCTTACCTTGATTCAGAAGATACCTTCTAAAAACTGTAGAAAACAAAGATACATGGAGCAGAGTCAGAGAAGGCCTTGAATTGCAAATGGGAATTTTAACTTGGATGTGTACGGTCATGACTTTATTATACCAGTAAAGAAAATGGATTTAAAATTGCAGGATTCTGTTGCAAGGAAAATTGAGCATGCTGATGATTTTTACTTCAGGGTGAACTTAATATTTTAACACAATGGCTCAAGATGCCAATTGTTTCTACTTCAGAAGGATGTGCAGTTGTACAAAACATTTTAATAGTTACTCAAGGAAATTTGAAAAGATTCCTCCGAGTTACAAAATGTTTTTGGACAATCCAGCCCTGCCTCTGAAACAAGGCTAAAACCAACTGATACTGTATGTAATGACTACCAGCAAGAGGAATTTTCACCAGAATATTTTTAGTTCAAATATTTCAATATGTTAATTATTTACTTGATTAAACAATTGTACCAGTCTGGTTAGGTGACTTGATCAGGGTCACACACAGAAAGTGTCCCACAGAGTCTAACAGAAAGTGAGAAGTGGGAGATTGGGGGTTTCAAATCTGGTGTCACAGTTTTTGCAGTCGAGGGTTGAGGCTAAGACTATGAGAAAAAAAGAATTGTGATCAAAATCAAAAGTTTCATTGTTTTAAAATAACCAGTATGCTTTGAGATGAGCAATTCAAAATCTCAGGCCAAATATAGCTTTAAAATGAAATAAAATGGAAAAGTTAAAAAATGATTTTTTTGAGACAAACATCATTAAAACGGTTAAAGTATATTTCTTATTTGATGGAATATCCATAAGCAGGTAGATAAGCAGTTGAAGCAGTTGTATGTTTCATTGAGCACTACCCAACCTTTGGTGCAAATAATAAAATCAAGGAAAACATTCTTTCATTACACTATTCTAAGCAATGTCTTATTTGGTACTTGTTCACAAATTAAGCAATTTTGCTGAAATACTTATTGGAAACTGGTTCAAAAGTGAACTGTGTCATTCAAAGCAATAATGAGACACAAATATAGATGCAGCAAGTCAAAAATGCTTGGTCTTGCAGTATCTTGATATATTGCTTTGTGTATCTATAAACTTGAGTATGGATTATAAGATCTCCCTACTATTTAACTAATTTTAATTACCTAAAATATGAGATAATAAAAAGGAAAATACAGTAAGTTAAAACTGACTATAATCTTAAGTCAAGTCTTATATTGACTGCTCTCAATACAGAAAAAGAACACACTTTCCCAGTGTCTGTGCTCATAAAGACACCTAATGTCTAGACTGTCAGAATTGCCCTTAGAAACTTTTATATACAGTGAGATGCAACAGCTTGTTATCAGTTTGTTGGGTTCAATATTTGATGAGGTTGGTTTATCTTAATTACACTGGTGTCTTCAAAGGCATCCTGTTGCCATCTCTTCATAAGTAATTTAACAAGATAATTAGTGTGTTACAGACCACTCGTCTGAGAAAAAGCATGGTACCTTTTCCTGCCAAATTTCCCTGGACAGTGTGTAATCATCCAGTGCAGTACTGGGCAAAATTTTAAGCCACTATAATATATGATTACATAATATAATAAAAGAATGTGATCAATTAGCATATTAAGATACTAACTGAATGTTTGTTTAAATAAATACATACATTGATGGGTGAAAAGTGAAAATTGAAAACTAAAGTTAGAATTGGTTGTGAACATTTTATCCTGCAGTTAACATGTAAATTAACACATTTGCAGTTTTATAGCACCTTTTGCTGAAATGTAACATTGCTTTAAAAACACAAGAATATGGTTAAAAGAATAAGACAAGGTCCAAAACATTTCAAATGTATGATAAATCTATATGAAATTTATAATGGGAAATAGACATAAACTGAATGCAGTAAATTAACACTAACAGGTGTAACAATCAAATCAGTACACTACAGGCTTCACATTTACATAATACCAAGCACAAATTATATTTAAATCTGAAATGTAATTTTTTTAAGTATATTATGTCCATATATGCTCCTTCTAAACCTATATAATTTTCAACACCTCATCACCTGGTGGTAAGCATACTGTAAGGTCACTGTCCCTCCTGCATTTTATTAAAGGCAACTAACATGGAAAAGGTTTATCATCAAATACCCTTCAAAATTAGGTAGACAACTGGACAACCCAGAAAACAGCCGTTCAACCGAGAGAAGATCAATATGATTTTTAATGTCTTACACTAATGGAAACTTCCATAATACATTATTTTTATTACATAAATACTATCTAAATCAGTGGCTCTGAACCTGTCACACATGTACACGAAAGGAAAAAAAAGCAAATCAAAAGCAAACAGAGAAAGGGAGGGAAGCCCAGTGTATAAGCTTGTTAGGCTGAATGACCTGGTCTAGTCACAAGTGTAATAATGAATACATTGCATAGGAGAGAGTGAGAGACAGAGACAATCTATCACAGCTGCAGTTATACCTCAACAATCATAAAACCCTGCAACCATATACAGAGCAATTAAAAAAAAAAAAAAATTTGATCACTAATATTTTAATTGTTTATGAAATTGGTTTTGAAATTTAAAAAAAAAAAAAAAAAAGATTCTTGCTACATTTGAAGTGTGTGATGATGTGGCAAATCAGCTGTCAGCTGCAGTTGTTTTAACTTGGTATCTCACATTTGAATGAGGAAGTTGAAATGATGTCTAAATTAGCTGCCTTTTAATAAAGCACCATTCATAGTTCCAAAAAAACAGGGAGACTATGCATTTGTCTCCAAAGTGTAATGAAAACAGCTAAGCAGTGTTTTGTGCACACAGAAAACTTAGAGTGTTGATGCTACACTACCAAAATTATATAAATAATGAAAATCTGTAACAATTTCTCACACTACACTAAACACTTTTCGAAAATAATGCTGTGAAAACTGCACATTACGAATCAAACCTCGAAACACATTCTCATGAAATAAAACACATTTTGCACTTGTGATGCATAATGGTAACCTCAAGTGGCAAAAGGTAAACACAAATAAAGCACAGCTGTCACAAATTAAACTCTATGACCCAAAATCGATAACACTTGTTTCAAATGATGTGACAAAACCAATATAGGCCAGTTCAGAGTGTGCACATGTTGTTGAAGGTTCATAACAACAATGGACACAAACAATCAGAGATGCAGAGAATGAGTGTATGTAAGAGGTGGGGTACAAGAAGGATTAAAATGGGGCCAAGGAAGAGCAAGACAAAGAGTAGTAATTTCTGATGAAATTTGAGCTACTGTCATAGACCATGTTCTTGTCACTGGAATGAAAATGAGGGAAGCAGGACAAAGAGTGCAACCCAAAATCAGTAGATTCTCCGTGTCCACCATAATCTGCAGATTCAGACAAGAGAACTGTTTTCTTGTCTTTGAAAGTTCACTTTTTATATTGTACTGCATTAATATTTTTGGAACTGCACTTTCACTTTTTGTAGAATTGCAAGACTGCTCATAGGAGGGTGGAAGGACAGCTATGTTCAATCAGCAGCAAGAGGCCATTATAGTTGACATGGTCCGTCAAAACAATACCATTAGACTGTGAGAAATACAGCAACGAGTTACTGAAGACAACACAAACTTTGAAGGAATCAACAGTGTCAGCCTTTCCATCATCAACAGCATCCTCCAACGTAACAGGGTGCACATGAAGAGTACCTTTGAGCACAACTCCTGAAAGGGTCAAAGAGCTGCGATTTCAGTATGTGCAAGTAAGTGTACCTTCAGACACATTTACAGCAGTCCAGATTGTTTACAGTATAACATTACTGTATTTTTTACTACTGTCAATCTCAATGCTATCATAGTACTGTATGTACAATGTATGCAAATCAAGAGTGCCTACAGTGTACTCTACAGCATAGGTCTGTCTTTCTGTAACACAAAACTATATCTGTTTCTACATATAGTGAATGTTTGAATTGGATTCCATGGACAGACCCCATGAATACATTTTGTGGATGAGGCAGGGTTCAATCTCACAAAGAGGAGAAGGGGAGGCTGGAACATAATTGGCCAGCAGGCCACTGTTGAAGTCCCTGGCCAGTGTGTTGGCAATGTGACACTATGTGCTCCCATAAGCAACCGTGGGGCTCTACACCATCAAATCACACTGAGGTCATATAACACGTATCATCTTCTTACATTTCTAGGTGATCCTCGAGGTGTCTTGTTTGGACTTGAGCAGCAGGATCATGAGCTGAACGAGCATCCTACCTATGTTATAGTTTAGGACAATGTCAGTTTTCACCTTGCTGAACAGATAAGAGAATGGTATATCATCAACGAGCAATTTATCAACGTTTACCTGCCACAGAGGGAGAATATAGCATGTGACGTTGATGAAGCACTGTGGACTGACCCAGCCCAAAGACGTGATGAAGCCCAATAATCAGTTTTTTACAGTCCTTTGATTTTGCACCATTTACAGTGCATTATACGCTGTGGGCTGTGATGTATTTCTCATTTACACTATGGAAAATTGTCTTTTCTAGTCCTTTATTTTACTTTAAGTACAGTAAATGCTGAATCCATGAGTTATGAAACCTTTGGGTCTTTTTTTTTTTTGGAAATGCAAAATGCATTTACTGTATTGTAAATAAACATTTCTCCTGGAGCTATATGCCCTGAATACAGTGTTTTCAATTTTTTGCTGTAGTGTGCAATGGTTGCTCAGTAGTGTTTATGTACCGACTGGCTTGATGCAGGATTTGAAAGCTGTGTTTTGCTTTTGAGCAAAGATGATATAGTTTTGAGAAGATTGTTTGATTTTGCAAGACGAGTCAAAGGTTTTGTGAGTGTAGCTTAAATTTTAGGGTTTGAGAAAATGAGAGGAAATTTTAGGAAATGTGTTTTAGCAAATTTAGAAAAACTAACTGGATTACTGAAATGAGTCTTCCATGGTCTTCCAGCACAATGTATCAACTACTGTAATTACAAAATTTTAAAATTAGACTGTGAAAGTTTTGACTCAGTACAAGTATAATTAATATATCTATCTTTAAATGATTCATCTACTATGGCTTCTTTCACAATACCACATTAGCCTCATGACTCTGCTACATAAATACAAGGCTGTAAATTCCAGTGCCCTTCACTACCTGTCACTACAGCTTGCTACAATCTGCGTGATCCAATGGTATTGGTTTTTTCACTTTTCCAAAGACTCATTCAGAATTGTGATCAAGCTTTCTGGAAATTTGTCCCTGCGTCTATTCAATAAAATTCCTTCTTTGATCACATTCAATTCATATATAAACTCCCTTTTTACCTAGTGCATTTAGTTCTCTGTATGTTTGATCATAATTCCATAAATCTGTTTTTCTTTTCTACTGTACTGATTACAATACCATTCTGCTATATTATTATACTGACAAAAAGAATCCAACATACTATTATTTCATCTTTATTTCCAATCTGCTGACATCAAGCTTATTTATGATTTTCTATATATCAAAAAACCCTTTTATAATCAAGTAACTCATAATTGTGTTCATGTTAGATTTCTAAAGCATATGGAGATGGTTGCTTTATTTAAATTATTTATTTTTAAAGACTGACTAATTGATGCACAGTGGTCATAGCTGATGTCTTATGGCTCTAAAATCCTGGAATCAAACTCCATGCCTGGCTGCTATATAGACTTTGCAAGAGCTCTTCATGTCTACATGGGTTTTTTTCCATCAATTGGTTTTCCTCCCATATTTGAAAGATGTGCAGAGTATGTTATGTAAAAATTCTAAAATAGCGCTGTGTTCGTGCTAATACAAGAGCAATCAAATACAAACTAGATTAATAAAAAATGATATTTGTAGGCAGTTTTTAAAAATAACTGAAAGCAACTAATATATCATTAACACGGGGATTCTCTCCCGAGTACTCCTATGTGCCTTCAAAGAGCATGCTTTTTTAGTACCAACCAGGTACTGTATATACCCGCGTATCGCAGCGGAGAAGTAGTGTGTTAAAAAAGCTAGAAAAAGAAAAGGGAACATTTTAAAAATAACGTAACATGACTGTCAATATACAGTATTTGTTTTGTGAGTGTTACTGAGTGTTGCGGTCATCAAGGATTTGATTATCATTATTTCTTTCAATCAGGCTCGTATTTGTAGGATGTGTTGTGTTCAAGTTACATTCCGTGTTTGTCAATCGTTGTAAAGATGACAGGTTTCATTCATCGATTCGTTTCTTACTGCATCAATAAACAGCTCGTCTTCTTCTTTATCTGAGACCTGACACACTGCATGCACGGGTTTTTTTTACACTGTCTTCCTTTAGCGGGACATTGACTTTTTCCAACGTGTGCTTTGTTTCCGCAGTAGTTGGATTTATGAATATGCTTGTATGTATGAGACGCTTCATATTTTTTGCTGCCTTTTCAATTGTGTAATTCGGTTTTTGTTCAGCCCTCTTTGGAACTGTTGCCTTTTATCTGTGCACTGCGTCAGTTCACGTGAGCCACTCGGTGTACATGCATCGAAGGTTCCCAGCTGTGCTGGTGCCATCTCGTGCTATGTCCATGGCTGTATTTAATGTTACCTTAGTCCTGGCACTTAAAACTTTCTCTCGCAGTTTCGCTGAGTTTGTGTCAAACACCACCCTGACCATCTCATCTTCCTCTCCATAAGCACAGTCCTTCACCCGTGAATATTTACCTGTGGCAGTTTGCTATTGGATTGCCGCTGACGGACGGCCTTATATGGGCAGGCACTAAATTACAAACGCCAGCGGCAGCCTGTCTATGAACTTAATTTAAAGTGTAGGTTTACATCGTGCTTTGTTTCAGTAGCAGAACTCATGAATATGGTTGTATATGTCACTTTCGCCGCTTCTTATTGTTTCGCTGCCTTCTCAATTATATAATGCATGTTTTCTTGGCGCTTTTTGAGGTCTTCCTGGTTTTCTATGTACTGCGTGATTACGTGGGAGGCGTGATGATGTCACACGAAACTCCGCCCCCACGACGTTGAAGCTCATCTCCATTACAGTAAATGGAGAAAACTGCTTCCAGTTATGACCATTACGCGTAGAATTTCGATATAAAACCTGCCCAACTTTTGTAAGGAAGCTGTAAGGATTGAACCTGCCAAATTTCAGCCTTCCACCCACACGGGAAGTTGGAAAATTAGTGATGAGTCAGTGAGTGAGTGAGTCAGTGAGGGCTTTGCCTTTTATTAGTATATATATATATATATATATATATATATATGTATATATATATATATATGTGTATATATATATATGTGTATATATCTTTTCAGAATTTATTGAACTTTAATGTGATCTTAGATTTTCAGATTCTTACTTCGTTTTTATATTATAAACTAAAAGACTTTGTGCCAAAAGATTTAACCATACCCAGCACCGGAAATATAGAGATAGAGTAGGACAGCTGCTGTATAGGCTTTTAAATGTTCAATGCTCCATGAGAGATGCAGATCACACGGCAAAGCAGCATTAATGAGGGGGGTTAAAAAAAATAAATAAAAAATATTTATTTCTCATTAGAACACCATTTAAGAGGGGGTTTCAGAAAAGCAACCACATCTCCTTGGGGTCTGTTCAGCCCACCTCTTCACAATTCGAACGGCAGAGACACGAAATGACTGGCGCAAAGCACATGCCGGGATATCATAGTTCGCTGGCAGTCCCGATTTATTTGCATGAATCTGAGAGAGACACAGCTAGCCGAGGGGAGGGGGGTGGGGCCTCGGGCATATCTTACATCCACTTAGCTAGTGAATGAGAGAACTACTTAACGGATTTAGATCTGTTTTTTTTGTAGAATTTGCTTGAGCATTCCGGTTGATTTTGCGACTTTTGTCATCGTGCTAAGAATCATAGTTTGCTTACAGGAGCAATATATTTGCGCTAATCTGAGACAGAGGCTGTGGGTCATGGGGAGGGGGAAGAATGACGTCAGGAGTGGGGAGTCTGTGTACCTCTACATTTTGGAATGTAACTTGCTTCTGCTTAGCTAACGATTCCTTTTTGTTTATTGATTTTTTTGTAGTTTTGGTTTATTATATATAATAAGTTTTCGCCTTCTATGTGTTTTGTCATGGCCCCTTCTAACCTACATTATCACTTTGGCTAGGTCCAGCACTATTTTGCTTTCCATATTCAAGATTAATGACAGTAGTTACAGTTGAACAAACAACTACCTCTCAAGACATATCTGGTCAGTGGGAACAAGGAAGGTAAAGGGAATTCACCAACAATTGAAACAAATGCTGTGAAATATGGAGATACCTTAGGTATCTGGCATATTGATAATGGGGAAAGCAATGATAAGTAGTTCAAAAATGTTTCAATGTATACCTTTCTAATTCAGTAGCAGAGTTATGATTGGGATTCAATATTAGTTGGGAAATCACTGCAATTTGTCCATTTAAAGGTTAATGTTTACACTAGGCTTGGATGCAATACCTAGCACAATCTTTCTTTTTTATACAGAATAACTGGGACAGAATGCCATTCTGGACTAGAGACAGTAATTTAGAATTATGTACCATAAAATCACCTGCAAAATTGCTTGGAGGTCTACACTCACTCTTGTTTCAATCCACAAGAAAAGTAAATGGTAATGGGGTGTATAAATTGAACACTTTTTCCATCCTATTGACCCAACAACGAATCATGTCTACTGTCAATACAGAATTTATTTTATTTTTTTTTGCAACTTAGGGTGAAAAAACTTTTTAAAGTCTTAGAGAAGTTCATTAATTAGCTGACTATTTAAAGGCAGGGGATAAGCTGAAGAGATTTCTGTTTTATCACCTGCTCTATGCCAAAGAAGTTTTCCAGACCACTATAAGAAAGGATCACTTATTGCATTCTGTAGTAGTGCCAGATATTACAGTATACATTTGCAATGCGAGAAATGTGAATATTGCCTCAGTAGGAGGACTATGACATTCAGCTATTTAGATAAGTAAGAATGAAATTGTGTAAGACTGAAAGCCTGCCAAATGCATGTTTTGACCAGGAATTCCTGCCTGAATTAAATGACCAAACTGCCTGGTATCGTTTCTGGGAAATAACTTTGATTAACACTGTAATCACAAAATACATAGTTTAAAAAATAAGTATTTTTTGTGCATATATTAATATTATTGTGCTTAACTAGTATAACTGATAACATAATAGCAATTTCTTTCACTTGTTTTCTTAACTGGCACTTTCTCTTACAGAATCGCAAGAATGGGGGTTACAGTAAATTTGTCTATTGTATGCCTTAAAGGCAAAACCCATTCTTTAAATGTCATTCTCCCCAATTCCATCTACTGATTTTTCCAGGCTTTTCCATGGCATCATCTTCTCCACCCATGTGATGCTACACATCTTTATTCTCCTTTTCTCAGTCTTTCTCATCAAATGCTAGAACCTTCCCAGCTTGTTTCTACTTGCCACATTACTTATCACCTCCACATGACTCCCAGTTTTGAACTCTGCAGTTAATCCGCCTCACATACACAAAAACCTGCACATACACCTCATTAATCTTTCCAATTTTACACCATGTTCAACAGCCAGGTCAAATTCCCATACACAATCCAAAAATACTTACGATAGCAGATGGCACGCCAAGCTATGTCAGCATGTCCCATGACTCCTAAAAAGTGTATATTCATTTCTTTCATCAAGATAACTCCATTGTCAATATCAATGATTACATTTATGTGCTTTAGTATCTAACACTTCTCTCATACACTTTTTTATTAAAAGTATGATTTGCACTGGCTTATACTACTCAAAAAAAGGAAACAAGGGGAGGATCAAATAAAACAATGCTACAGGAACAAGTAGTTAACAAAACACCTTCATAACATAATCTGAAAACATTAGTACATGATGTTTTATATTATACAGTAAAATATTAAACTCTTACCTAGTAAATTATGTCCCAACATGTGAAAAGGAAAGCACTTTATTACCAATAGATCTTAATGCAATTCGATTAAAACCAGGCATCTCCATTATCAGTTTTAAATACCTGAAATGTACAGTATCATCTTTTGTTACATAGTTTTTGTAGATTTTTTATTATTATTATTATTATTTTTTTGTTTTTTAAGATTACACCTCATTAAGCGGAAGATGAATTACTTGGAAAATACAGACTCCTCTCATCTAACTGGTATAAAGTCTCCTGTTAGAGATGTTAAAGGACATGTGGACTTTGGGATAATGTAATCAGATAATTTATGTGACATCTAATCCAAGAAATTCTTGTCTTTTTGGACTATAATTAGCAGATAAAAAGACTAATGAAACAGAATGTGTTTGGCTTAGTCAAACAGAGACCAAACAGAAACATGATTGCAAGTATTTAAAATTATGAATGGAATTAATACAATATGATCAATGCAAACCATTACATTAAAGGATTTTTGTAGAAATAAGAACAAAGATAGAGGAGATTAAGTAAATTTCACACATACTAATATTTTTTGATTTTTGCCGTTTAAAAGCCATCTTTCATACTTATAAGTTCATCAGTTCCTCTCTGTGCTGCATTTTGTTTTTTACTATATTTGTATTAGAAAGTAGTGGTGTTTCTACATTAAGGGCAAGTGGGGCAGTGCCTCACCTTCCAGGAGATGGCACTGCTGTACAAAAATATAAAAAGTAAGCCTTCCTCAAATTAATGAACTGTTAAAATACTTAAAAAAAACTCAAGTTGGTTGTCACATAATTAAATGTTTTCACTTTGTCATGATATGCTCAAAATAATTTCATACATAGGAAATTTAGTTTTGCAGTATGTGAAATTTTATTAGTGCTTGGTGCTGCTTGCCTGTTATGGTTTTCTTGGGCATGTCCTTCAGCCTTGCAGTGTTCTTGGCAGACCTTTGCTCATCTGTGTACATAGTAGCCTGAACATTTCAGTTCAACCTTGGGGCTAAGTGAGCAGCTGACTTTTTTGTGATGTAATTTAAAAAGTGTATGAACTTGAACATCTCTATTTTTGACTAGTGCCCATTGTTACTATTTGATGTTAAGATATCTTTTAATACTGTTCTTTCTTGGTTGTACTGCATACTTTATGGTAATAAATCTTCAATTAGTGTGTGTGTGTGTTTTTTTTTTCTGTCCCTCATGTGAAGTTTAGTGGAGGCAGTCTTCTTCCTCAGGCATCCTCCAATGATAATGCTACCTCATTGATCTTCCACAGCTTCTTCAATGTAGCTCCAATGACCATTTCTTTGCAGTGTCCACTGCCTGAACACATTCATGCTGCCAGCTCTACTTTACACCATTTGCTTGTGGTCAAAGACAAATCTATTTAGCCTTACTTGCCCCAAAAATCCATGAACTCATCCAACTCAGGATCCATCACAGGACTGCTGGCAGTCACATACCCAAGCCAATGAAGTTAAACAGAGGAAAGGGTCACATTGATTCTGCCCTTTAAATGCTTGATCATCTCTCTTTCTCTTACTCGCTCTTCTCTTGCACAGCCTCTTGGGATGGCAGTACCTATTCTGACACAATCTCTCTCTCAGTTCCATGCAGTCCCACCAGTATTTCAATGCCAAAAATGCCACTGCCTGGAATTACTTAGCTCATACAGTATACTCTGCTCTACATCACAACCTTATTTTGTTCTGTAAATCACTTTATGGTGCCAAGACAAAAATTGACAAAAAGTACATTTTATTTTTTAATACAAATATTGTAGTATAAAATAAAAAGCAACAATTTCGATTAAATCCTGAATCCTTAAGTGAAGAGAGCTGGCGAGCTGCTACATCATGCTGGGCTAAATAGACCTTTCTTGTTAAAACTAAATGTTTTTCTCATTAACGTTTGTGGGTTCTGCATTGTATTGACAGCTGGATTTTATATAAATCTGAATAGTAAACTAGGTGTGTTAATTTGTATTTCTTAAACTCGTACTGAAACAGCAAAATAAAAAAAAAACATTATTGACTGATTAAAACCTTAATTCACAATGTTTTCTCATTGACAACTGCCCTCTAAATTAAAGAAAGCATTTTACTAAGAGTGCCTGATATTAGGTAAACACTTTCTATAACCTTTAAATTAATCCTAAGATATTACCCATGCTGCATACTAATCAAAGATCATTTTCAGATTTACTGCTTCCCTATATTATCTTTATCTAAACACAAATTATAGTGAAAAGAGGCCACAGAATACTGTTTCAGTATTAGGCCAGGCATTTAACATCAGACTATGATTAGTGCAATCTGTTAAGGCACAGAAATATGTGCAGCATCAACAAGTATAACCTCTTTAATCTTGGCTCAGTATGCTATTCTATTTGTTGTCTGGAATGCAATCAGCATGAGAGACTCTAGACAAAGCACTCAGAGTAATATTAAACAATCCATCCCAACTCTCAGTCAGTATTTGTGAGACCAATAAAGCTGGTTGTTAAGGTTTTTGCACTTCAAATGAAATGCTAATCCAAGTCTATGTCTGTTATCCAACTGGAGACACATGAAAAACAGGGAACACATGGATGTTAACCTAGGGCATTCTTTACATCAGTTTTTCTTTTAAGTGGTAGTGCTGGTGTCTCGCAATAAGGAGACTATGGGTTTGCGTCCTGGGTCCTCCCAGCGTGGAGAGGGCTTTGAGTAGTAAGAAAAGTGATATATAAATTTAAACAATTATTATTATTATTTATGTGTCATGACCCACATTTTTCCGATGTTAGTGTTTTCGTGACCCACTGGGTTCCCTCTTGGTGAGTCACACTGGTTAAGAAACACCATTTCACAGTATGTTTGAGACCCCGTGACAAATCCAAAACAAGTAAATAACATTTTTATAGCATATTTCATTCAAAAGTGTAGCTCAAAGTAACTTCTAACTAGTAAAAGAAAAATTACAATTATGAAAATGGAAGTTTATTTAAATTATTTTACAGCTACAGGCAATTGCTGATAATTATTACAGCAAAAGTCAGTGTCCAGCTCATTAATGCATACTTTGGTCAGATGGTCCTCAATGTCGGGGAAACACCCTCTAAAGAAAAAAAGAAATGGATGTTATGTAAAAATCTCTAGGGATCCCAAGGCAAATACTGAACATTCTGCTTTACTTGAATGTGGTGAAGTTATTCAATAATACCTACATAAGATGAAAAGTAATAGAAGATACAATGCCACAGTCTTTATCACATCAGTACTGACATTCATCCTCTAGAAGTTCAAAGGCAGCTGCAAAGTATTTTGGTCAAATAATCCAAACATGTAACAATTATATTTATAATTGTATCTGGGAGTCTACTGACATTTGGACACATGCTGAAAACCAACCTCAAAGATTCTAATCCTCATGTGAATATCTTATCAACCATCAACTGTCTTTTATATTGTTATTTTATTATCAGGTCCTTCAGCTTTACCTTAAATTTTGTTCTCCATTGCCTATGACGGGAATAGCCACATCCACCTCTCCCAATAAAGGCATTTACAGAGTACAGAATGATAATAAACATTGAAACATGGTACACATTCACTTTTCTTAAATTTCTTTGTCTGCTCAGTTAGCATATTAATTCTGCACACAGGCCCTTATGGGTCAGGCAGGAGACACATTCTAACTATTAGTGGAGACGCCTGCAATGCTCAATCAGTTCACACAATCTTTGACATTAATGTTCTTAATGACACTATGGCAGGAAGGTATTCACTTGAGACAGAGACATACAGTGGGTACGGAAAGTATTCAGACCCCCTTCAATTTTTCACTCTTTGTTATATTGCAGCCATTTGCTAAAATCATTTAAATTAATTTTTTTCCTCATTAATGTACACACAGCACCCCATATTGACAGACAAAAAAGAATTTTTGAAATTGTTGCAGATTTATTAAAAAAGAAAAACTGAAATATCACATGGTCCTAAGTATTCAGACCCTTTGCTCAGTATTTAGTAGAAGCACCCTTTTGAGCTAATACAGCCATGAGTCTTCTTGGGAAAGATGCAACAAGTTTTTCACACCTGGATTTGGGGATCCTCTGCCATTCCTCCTTGCAGATCCTCTCCAGTTCTGTCAGGTTGGATGGTAAACGTTGGTGCACTGCTCAATTGGGTTTAAGTCAGGGCTCTGGCTGGGCCATTCAAGAACAGTCAGAGTTGTTGTGAAGCCACTCCTTTGTTATTTTGGCTGTGTGCTTAGGGTCATTGTCTTGTTGGAAGGTAAACCTTCAGCCCAGTCTGAGGTCCTTAGCACTCTGGAGAAGGTTTTTGTCCAGGATATCCCTGTACTTGGCCGCATTCATCTTTCCCTCGATTGCAACCAGTCGTCCTGTCCCTGCGGCTGAAAAACGCCCCCACAGCATGATGCTGCCACCGCCATACTTCACTGTGGGGACTGTATTGGACAAGTGATGAGCAGTGCCTGGTTGTCTCCACACACTGAGGAGAGGTCAGATATCCTGGACAAAAACCTTCTCCAGAGTGCTAAGGACCTCAGACTGGGTCGAAGGTTTACCTTCCAACAAGACAATGACCCTAAGCACACAGCTAAAATAACGAAGGAGTGGCTTCACAACAACTCTGTGACTGTTCTTGAATGGCCCAGCCAGAGCCCTGACTTAAACCCAATTGAGCATCTCTGGAGAGACCTAAAAATGGCTGTCCACCAACGTTTACCATCCAACCTGACAGAACTAGAGAGGATCTGCAAGGAGGAATGGCAGAGGATCCCCAAATCCAGGTGTGAAAAACTTGTTGCATCTTTCCCAAGAAGACTCATGGCTGTATTAGCTCAAAAGGGTGCTTCTACTAAATACTGAGCAAAGGGTCTGAATACTTAGGACCATGTGATATTTCAGTTTTTCTTTTTTAATAAATCTGCAACAATTTCAAAAATTTTTTTGTCTGTCAATATGGGGTGCTGTGTGTACATTAATGAGGAAAAAAAATAATTTAAATGATTTTAGCAAATGGCTGCAATATAACAAAGAGTGAAAAATTGAAGGGGGTCTGAATACTTTCCGTACCCACTGTACCCAAGCAGATTTCACCTAGGAAGAGAGGACTCCCTAAAGTTAGTGAAAGAGCACAAATTTGCATAAAGGAAATTAAAAAGAAAAAAATAAATCCTAATTGCAACAATTTATCCAAATATCCTTTAAGGAAGATTATATAGAAGAAACTTTGCAACTCTAACATTCTGTTTATTTTGTCATGAAATAATATTTATACCAACTGCAACTGTGACTTTGGCCAATAATTTCAAAGACATGTAATTGAAGACAAAAGGTTAAGTCAAAAGGTACTCAAAGGAAGGTCTAATTCAACCAGCCTGGCTCAAAACCCTTTAATAGGACTGTCAAATTAAAATTACCAACTACAGACTACAGTACAGTACTTCCAAGTAAAAATGCTAGCCAGCCTGTATTGTATCTAAAGCTAAACTATTACTAAAACCTACCAAAACAAAGCTTTAAACCTTCTGCTTGACCAAAATGTTCAGTAGATTCACAAAGCTCAGGGCAAGGGTATAAAACAATTTCTAAAGCTTTGCATGTTCCCAGGAGCACCTTGGCCTCAATAATTGTGAAATGTATGAAGTATGGAACTACCCGGACTATTTCAAGAGTTGGCTGTCCAGCCAAAACAGAGTAACTAGACAAGAAGGTGTTTTAACAGGGAGGTGACCAAGAACCCAATGGTCACTCTAACATAGTTTCAGAAGTTCTCTGCTGAGGTGGTCAGGGTTTAGGATAGAGTAGCTAACTCCCAATTGGAGTTTGCTGAATGGCAATTATAGGGCACTGAGCATGAGGAAAAAAAAAGATTCCCAGTTCTGATGAGACAAAATTTGAACTGTCTGGGCAGAACTCCAACCACTACACCTGGCAGATACAAGATATTTATCATCACCTGCCTAATACCATCAATACAGTAGAGTTGTCAAATTAACCAAAAATAGAGATTGAATATTTAAAATAAGCAAATATTTAAATATATTCAAACTTAGGCTAACGATTCTGGGCATTATAGTCATAGTCTGCCCATGCCATTTTTATACTATATTATCATGACAATGTCCACAGCAGCAGCAAACCACCAAGAGCAAAAACCAATACAAAAAAAAAATGTATCCTAGTGATACTAAACTCCCGAACAGGTGCACTCTATAAATAGGAAGCATCTGTACCGTTGTCTTGTCTTTAACTGGTACTGACAGCTGGGTGACTAAGTCTTAAACTGCTTGGACTATCCCTCACCCCTGTCAATCAATTCTTCCAAAAGTGCGGTCCTAATACCTTCACAAAAAGTGCTTTCCCCTGGCCTTCACCCCAACCCTGCTTCCCATTCCTCACAGCTGTGCTTGCAACAGCAAGACACATCACAATACATCTGTAGTGCGGGACACCAGGCGAGTGCTAACAGGATGCACTTAACATTGCCATAACTGCTTCATGTATTGCAAGGGCACTGCAAGTTTAATAAAAAAAAAAGTAAAGATATATTAATGCAATAAACAGCTGTGCCAGTGTGTGTAGCTCGTAAAGACTTTTTTTTGTGACAGCTTTTATGGTTCACTGTCCACAATGTGTTGGCTGACATTGACAAGGCTCTTAATAGTGGGGATTTTAGAGTTTTGTTATAAAAGGACAATCAGAATTATGGCAGTTATTTTCCATTTATTTTAATTAGAGGGTCTTAGCATTAAACAGTTAGGGATCTCAGGGTTAAGAGTGAATGGGACACAACCTGATACAAAATGATACTTTTACAGAACCAAAGATGTGCTTAGAAAAACACTTGTTTCAAGTACACTTGTTGATCAAAGTGCATAGCACTGGGATAGAGGAGAAAAGAAATAGAGCAACACTGTTTCACACCATAAGTTTTACTAAAAGTTTACTAAAAACACAAGGTAAGCATTTAAAATTACAAAAAGGATGATCATGGAAGTAAACTGAAGCAAAAACAGTTGTGAAATTGGGCAGCTTTGCATTGTGCTTCTGGAGTAAATTGATGGCAAAATTACTGCAGGTAAACAAATAACCATTCTTTACAATCAATTGTCAGTTTTAAATAAAACCTTTTTAAAATACATTTGAATTATATTTTAATATCGACATTCAGTTTGCTACTGTGAAGCTAGGTGGTGGCAACATCAGGCTATGTAGGTGCTTCTTGGCAGCTGGGAAAGGCATTCTAGTCAGAACTGAGGGAAGGAGGAATGCACACAAATACAGAGAGGTCCTTAAAAATAAATAAATAAGACCTGCGCCAGAGTGCACGTCACCTCAGACTGGGGAGATGGTTTGCCTTCCAATACAACAATGACCTGAACCATACACCCAAAACAATGCTCAAATGGCTTTGGGACAAGTATCTGACTGATCTTAAGTAGCCCAGCCAAACCAAGACCTAAAACTTCATAAAACATCTGGGGTGACACCTGAAGATAGCTGTTTACAGACACTTCCCATCCAATCAAAAGGAGCTTGAGAAGATCTGCCAGGAAAAATGGGGTAAATTGCCCAAATCCAGGTGTGCAATGCTTGTAGAGACTTACCCAACTATACTCAAAGCTGTACAATGGGGCTTATATAAAGTACCAAATTAAGGATCTGAATACTTATATAAATGAGAGAGATTTCAGTATTTGATTTTTTAATGAATTTGCAAACTTTTCTGAAAATGTTTTCATTTTTCTCATAATGGGGTATTGAATGTAGATTGATGGGCAAAAATGGCAAATGTATCTATTTAAATTAATTCTACAACACAATAAAGTGCATAGAAACTGAAGGAGTTTCTGAATCCAAAGTAGAGCTGATACATTTAACTAACATGTAAAACAGCTCCTAGAAACCAATCAAGATTTGTAAATAACTATGGGTTGTTTTCCATACTGCTGCTCAATGCCTATGGTAGTTTTGCTTGACCACTATAGGGTCAACATACAGTGGAAGCCATTATTACCGAGAGTAAGAGATACAAAAAATCTTTCTTTAATTGTAAAAAAAATAGCTTGAGTAAAATAGTTAAAAAAAAGTTTTGTTAAGGAAAACAGGCCATTGTTTATCAATTCCAGTAAGAGGATGACATTTGAGATTGACATAAAACATTAATGTATGGGGGTATTGATTGCATCCTTGACTTATGTATTGTTTCAATCTCTTTAATGTAATTTACAAAATCAATAAAATAAAATCTGAAAAAGGTTATTTGTACAGTTTACTTCCAAACTGCTATAAGATGCTGTGGCAGCATAAATCGTTACAAGATTTTATAGCAAATTTCCAAGTGGCACGCTACTACACATGCACATGACCATGCGAAATGTGGTTGATTGTTCATATTCAGCAGCAACATCAACCTATTAGCACTGGTCAAAACAGCAGCACTGAGTAAGTTTGCTATTAATTCTGGGTGATACTAACAAACTGGGCACATTGATCTATGAAAATAAGTTTAACGGTAGTTGTTAGTGAAAGCACTATGGGCACACAGCACACATAGTCAGAGAACTCCATGCTTGGGACAACAAGCAGACACCTACCTTTTTCACCTGAGCCATGGGCAGGGATGCTGCAATAAATTAGTAATAAAACCATTATTAACTTCCACAGACAACAAAGCTCAGATCTTACCCTAAACATCTCTTTGATTATTGCTTCAAAATAAATAAGAAGAAACACATAAGTGAAAGAACCTCACAAAGAGTGACCGGTATGTCAAAAGGTAAATTACCTGGGCTTAATATACTTCACAGATGCTGGAATTCTATGCCAGTGTGCAAACCGTACAAATATTTACAGGCAAATTGAGTTTTCTCTCCACACTGCACACAGGTGCACACTGAAGTTTTAAAACTTTTGATTAGGTCAGCAAGAATGTCAAACTGGTGAAGGGCTGGTATGTTACAGGTAAATGAAGCTGGGTACAAGTCCTGGCCCAGTCTAAGCTGTCTGTATAAAAACAGCTTATTCAACATATGCGTACACATATTCTCCTGGTACCCAGGTTTTCATACTACAACTCATAGACATGCAGGTTGTCTATAAACTACAAACTAGGATGGTACATACAGACCCACACTCACTTTTAAGTTTACTCTGTAATGAACTGGTAATATGTACATAATAGGTCTCTGCTCTGTGAGGGAGGGTTAAATAAAGCTGTTGTGTTACCTATATTTTACCTAGAAAGATGTGAAAAGCATGTAACTTTTAATCATTTAATTTGCCATGGCCCAAGAAATAGTGCAGATAATTTATTCAATAATACGTGTTTCTGATTCACACTCATTTAACACTGGGCCAATTTTAAGTGACCAGATAACTCATCACAAAACTCCAAAAAGATTATAAAAAAAGAAAAACATATGGATAGAAAGAAACAAAATTTCTAACACAAACAAAACAAGAACATTCTGTTTAATGATATAGAGCTCACAAATTCCATGTTCAGTAACTCCCATGCACACAGTACTTCTGGCTTCCAGCTTGTATCTGTGAGCACAGACAGGTTCATGTGCTGCTAGGTTCATCACAGAAATCACACAGCCCTGACCAGTGTATTTATCAAACATGTGTTTAAAGTATCCCTTGCATCCTCCTAGAGAAAATACAGTACATCTCCAAATAGATTTCAATTATTATATTTCATATAATCTATGAACCTAAGTTTTCAGGTTTTATTAACTAAGAGTAAGTATTCACATACTAAGATGCTCACTGAGCAACTAGATTGGTTTGTTTGTTTTCTCCAACTAAAATAATTACTAGTTAACACCTCTACTTGTCCCTAAAGACTTGTCACCTTTTTCAAATAACCAGCACACATAAATAAAAATATACCAGAAAAGGGGAAGGATATATATGCAAATAAAATGTAACATCTTGTAGTAATTATTTCAAAAGAACCATAATACCAAGAATATTTTTATCACTTTTAGCAATCCACTTACCCATGTGTTTTATAACCTGCTGAATTTAACTGGGGTAACATTATAAGTGTAGGTTGAAAAGATTTCTAATGAAAAAATGACTATCCAACAAAGTGGAAGCAGTCAGAAGATTTACTTTTCTAAGAATTGGCTGAATTTAGCAGAGCATGTTTAGCAGTAGTTTTGCTTTCACCATAAAGGGGAGTACAGGAAACAAATGAACAGGATGACTGCACCTGGCAGCTTTAAAACTAGGAAAAAAGGCATAAAAAGTAAATTACAGCAAAAATGCTGGCAGCTCGGTCAAACTCAGACATGATCAAAAGTCTCCACAGACATTTCTTGCCTTTATGCAAAGCATTATCTTCTTATGTGAACACTATAAAAATGAATCACTTCTATGTACTGTATATCAGTGCGTAGGAAAGGTTTATTTGTACTGTATTAAACCAATTCATATGCTGGTGTAATTTTGAAATGTGTAGTATCTAGTACAACAACACTATACTGTATATGGACTTTTTTCCAAGCAATCAGATACAACCCTGTCAGGTTGTGTATCAGTTGCACAAAATCCATGTATAAAATGACATTTTAAAAAAAGTACAATATATTCAACTGTGACATAAAACGTTCCTCTTGGGAAAATCATCTAAAATTGCTTTTGTAATTTTTCAACCAATTGAAAAAATGTTTCTGCTTAATTAAGTCGCTGTAAAAACCTCAAAGTGCATTGATGTCCTAATTTTTACAAGCATTACAATCTTACAGGTTCAATCATGCACTGTCCATAAAATGTAAAATATATATTATTTTAGGTTTTAGTGTTAGAAGAGAAACCATTCATGAATCAGATTAAACTCTGATATCTTCATGTAATATGCAAAAACTGAAATAAATGATACAAGTGTAGCAGCTCATATACTGTACTTACATAAAAGATTTTAGAAATAGAGACCTAGTTGTGGTTTTAAACAAGCAGTTCAGGAAGTCTTCAAAACTCAAATGTGCCACCAGGTAAAGGAAGCTGATCACTTAATACAAAAAGCCCTAAAGGACTACCATTTGAAGCAAAGCTTCCAGTGATAAGCAACTAAAATCTTTCTCCAAAAATACAACATTCAACCCCATTGATATTCATCAAAATGGCGTGCAGTACCTTGGCCCTGAAATGCAATATTATTTAACAAACAGTAATGCATAAAACAAACATTGCTCCAAAACTGCAAAAGCAAATTAAAATGCACCAAAACAAATCAGAAACATTGATTTAGACACAGAAGCAGGCAAACACTGAGGCATTCTTAGAGACAAAGTTGAATAACCTTACTCAAATCATGGTTTACTGTCTCATAGGGAACTGTGACTTACAGGTATAAAAACAATACACAAACTATAAATGATGATTGCTGCTTATGGATTCAGAATATTCCTTTTAAAGGGTCTACATAGTACTAGGGTGTTGTACCGCATTAGCCATTATGAATGTAGTGAGAAGTCAAGCAAAATGACACCTTTTATTGGCTAACTAATAAGATTACAATATGAAAACTATCGAGGCAACTCAGGGCCCTTCTTCATACAGGATTACATCTTGCCTGCCGAAGGGGCCAGAGTTGCTTTGAAAGCTTGCATATTGTAATCTTTTTAATTAGCCAATAAAAGGTGTCATTTTGCTTGACTTCTCACTAAGGGTCTGCATATGAATTTTAGGGAGGGTTTTAATTTTTTTCATTTTTATTACTATTTAATTTAATATTGTTTCTTTGTATCAGTATACTGCTGCTGGATTATGTGAATTTCCCCTTGGGATTAATAAAGTATCTATCTATCTAGCATTCCACATAACACTACTACTGCATGTAGATTCCTTTGAGATTTTGAAGAATATATTATTCTAGTCAGGCAACACTTGAGACATGGCTTTATTTATTTTATTTATGCATTTCTTTATTGCTGTGATGTTCACTAGTTCTAAACAGGTGAGCCTTTGATTCGTATAAATTGTGCACTCCAAGTTCAGCAATAAAGGAATGTCAGCCCAAATTCTGTCCACACCTCACACATAAAATATATGACTATAAAATTTAAATTTCAAATAAAACAGCAAGGCCGAAAAACAAATACACCATTTGTTTTGGGCCAAGTCAGATGCAAAAATGGGAATTGCCACTGTTAATTTTGGTAACCTGATGAGCCACTGAACAAGGTAAATATTGATTTGCATCATAGTCTTGATAAGACGAGGCTAATCAGTTCATTTTTTAAAATCCATTTCTAGTGAACTTACAATGCAGGCCTTTTTATAGCTTGGAGGTGTATGATATCAGAATGCAGCCCTGTTTATTTACAGCTTCCTTTGTGATATTGGGGGGGAAAAAACATTTTACTCAGTCTGGAAGTTTAACTGCTGCATCCATTAAGTTTCTAAATCTCACTGGAGTCATCCCTATCTACAGCTCTACAGTTCTATAACAAAAATAACCATGAAAAAGCTTTCCTTGTATATTTGTATACAGAAGGTACAAGTGTACCTGAACTGATGAAACCCTGTAAAGGCAGAGTCATGCAAAAACTCTGCTTTAACAGAAGTGAGAGAGAGCAGGAACTATTTCCTTAGGGCTTCAACCTATCAAGTGATTTTGTGGGCATCGAGCAATTTTGCAGTGCAAAGTGAAACACATGCATCTGCAAGAATTGGAAACACTTTAGCTAGATCCTGACAAACATTGAATTAAAAAAAAATCAGAGTCAAATCAATAACAGTGATCATATATGGCTAAATCAATATCCAGACTGGCTTGCCATGGTATACTTGGTATGGTAACAGAGCACGGGTTAAAAAATACATCATCTTCTTCTTTCGGCTGCTCCCGTTAGGGGTTGCCACAGCGGATCATCTTCTTCCATATCTTTCTGTCCTCTGCATCTTGTTCTGTTACACCCATCACCTGCATGTCCTCTCTCACCACATCCATAAACCTTTGTTTAGGCCTTCCTCTTTTCCTCTTCCCTGGCAGCTCTATTCTTAGCATCCTTCTCCCAATATACCCAGCATCTCTCTTCTGCACATGTCCAAATCAATGCAATCTCGCCTCTCCGACTTTGTCTCCCAAACGTCCAGCTTGAGCTGACCCTCTAATGTACTCATTTCTAATCCTATCCATTCTTGTCACACCCAGTGCAAATCTTAGCATCTTTAACTCTGCCACCTCCAGCTCTCTCTCCTGCTTTCTGGTCAGTGCCACCGTCTCCAACCCATATAACATAGCTGGTCTCATTACCGTCCTGTAGACCTTCCCTTTCACTCTTGCTCCAGTCTGTCACAAATTACTCCTGACACTCTTCTCCACCCATTCCACCCTGCCTGCACTCTCTTTTTCACCTCTCTTCCACAATCTCCATTACTCTGTACTGTTGATACCAAGTATTTAAACTCATCCACCTTCGCCAACTCTACTTCCTGCATCCTCACCATTCCACTGACCTCCCTCTCATTTACACAAATGTATTCTGTCTTGTTCCTACTGACCTTCATTCCTCTCCTCTCTAGAGCATATCTCCATCTCTCCAAGGTTTCCTCAACCTGCTCCCTACTATTGCTACAGATCACAATGTCAACTGCAAACATCATAGTCCACAGGGACTCCTGTCTAATCTCGTCTGTCAACCTGGCCATCACCACTGCAAATAAGAAAGGACTCAGAGCTGATCCCTGATGTAATTCCACCTACACGTTGAATGCATCCGTCACTCCTACTGCAGACCTCACCACTGTCGCACTTACCTCGTACATATCCTGTACAACTCTTACGTACTTCTCTGCTACTCCTGACTTCCTCATACAATACCACAGCTCCTCTCAAGGCACCCTGTCATATGCTTTCTCCAGGTCCACAAAGACGTAATGCAACTCCTTCTGGCCTTCTCTAAACTTCCCCATCAACATCCTCAGAGCAAACATTGTATCTGTGGTGCGCTTTCTTGGCATGAAACCATACTGCTGCTTACTAATCATCACCTCACTTTTTAACCTAGCTTCCACTACACTTTCCCATAACTTCAGGCTGTGGCTCAACAATTTTATTCCCCTGTAGTTACTGCAGTCCTGCACATCCCCCTTATTCTTAAATATCGGCACCAGTACACTTCTTCTCCACTCTTCAGGCATCCCCTCACTTTCAAAGATTCCATTAAACAATCTGGCTAAAAACTCCACTGCCATCTCTCCTAAACACCTCCATGCTTGGTGGGCCAAGTAGGAACAAATCCAGGACAGGACACCAGTCCATCTCAGGGTAAACAACATAGACACACACTAGGGCCAAGTTAGCAATACTAATTCTCCTAAATTTAACATCTAGTCAATTGAAACAAAAACAACTACTGGGGAAAATATCCTCCTCAATAAAAACACTCAAAAGAAAAGAGCATGAAAGCAAAACACCTCTCATCACTAATAACATTTACACATTTAAGCATTCAACTGAAATATAAAAAGTCTTATATATAAAAGTTTTCAATTATAAACAAAAACTATGTTTTACATAGATGTTTTTTATGTAAATTTCTGGTACAATTAACATCCCGACAATATACATAACACTATATTTTAGAAACAACTTAATCCATTTTAGAGTCATGTTAAAAGTCTATCCTGACAATACTATGGAAATGGTACCAGCCAATCACGAGGCTCACCCACAGACACAAGGGACAATTTAGAATCTCCAATTAACACAACAGGCATGGATGAGTACCTGTATAGAAAACCCCGGACAAGCACAAGGAGAACAAGACAAACAAATTTAAAAATAATTAATTAGGACCAGAATCTCAACATATCTGCTTTCTTTCTGCATCAATGTTTCTTGAATGAAGAAGATTATTCAGTTGGCCACTTAATTTAATCCTTAAAAAAATCAATTGTGCATGGTTCACTAATTTTCAAACAAAAAAAAAACAAAACAGAAATGTGGGAAAAAATCATGCAGTACACAATGTGCACATTGGGCTAGGTTGAATTAGTTATGCAGGTTTTGAATGCAAATAAATAAAATGGAACTGAGAGCCAGTCAGACTCTCACTATATCTAAGTGCTTAAGTTCATATTTAAACTGCAAACAGACAGGAACTGAAGGAGGACAAAAAGTACACAAAAATATGCCGCATAAGATTCAGAGAACCTTTAGACTTCAAAATGATTTCCAAACTTTGAAAAGATTGTAAACATTTTCTCTGTTACACTGCAAACCATATCTGAACGAATGATCCTCAAATTATAAAATTATTAAATGAGTGATAGGCAACTATACCTGATAAAACTAATTATAGTAGAAATTGGTTGGTGCATCATGTCTGCCTCTAGATGCAGTGAAAAAGGCCACATTTAAAATATTCCAACACTTTCTCTGCACATATGGATTTCCATGCATTTTACATTCAGGGCTTATGATGATGTAAAGAACAATGCACTCAGTTCTGTATGAAGGGGATATTTTAAAATAATACTAGTCACTAAGTGAAAAGAATGTTCTTCATTGGATGGGATATAGCTAGCAAAGTCTGGACAGGTTACCAAGTAATCAACTCATCTATTTATATTCAAAAGTGCTTAATTTAAATCAGGTATTTTTGGTGGGGTCACACAATTCTAAGCAGTGAGTCTGAAGTCTAAGGTAAGACTGGCAGGCCCAGTATAATGAATGCAACTGGATGTCTGGTAATACTGTTCTTTCCACTTCAGATTTTACTTTAAGCTTGCAGTCTGCATTTTTCCAATAACAGACCATGTATTTCATTAAATGAAATAGCAGCATGGGTACAGAGAAGATGAAATAAGCCAAGGGCACATGGAGGCAATTACATTGACATTTTAGTTATATATACACTGGTAATCTAAGGATAACACCCATGCAGCATTTTCAAATTCTCTCACTGAACCAAAATATTGTATTGTCAAGAACTGCTCACAAGTGTAGGAAATAGCAGATTCAACATTTGTTCTTTTTGACAAAAGCATGTTGTTAACTGTGGTGGTGTGGCATGGCATGGAAGGGCAGTGTAAGCACAGATGCCCTAGAACTCTAGGGACCTAGGTTCTTTACATTAAATACATATGAAGTAAGTGTGTTCAAGGAAGGGATTAATTTTAATTGCATTATACTGCATAAACTATAAAAAAGATGCCTAAAAATAAAACAATCTAAAATTTTAAAACAAAACATAAAAAGCTACCCTTCAATTGTAACATAAACCTAATTTTAACTCAGCCTTTCTGTTCATTTCCTTCATTATCTATAATAAGCATGTGATTTAATCAAAAGTCAGTTTAAGCCTAAATGATGTTTTGCAGTATCACACTGAGCTATCACAACAGTCTACATTTCAACTATCCTTACCACATTCCCCCAGCATGCAGGCTTGTAATATATATAAAAGTTTACTATAGTACCTTAGAAATGGAGCTAAACAGGGGAGGAGATAATGAGACATCTTCACATTAAAGCACCAATAACAACCACCATAGTGTTAGGCAAATTTACTTTGTTAAGAATCTTTATGGTGTAATCTACTGACCCCAATAGCCAAAAGTTCCAAATACAGTAATACACTGTTCCCGGAACAAGAAGCAGCTGGTTTACATCGATGTTAAGCTAAGTTACCAACCTAAATCATCAGGACTTACTCAGCAGCATGATGGTATATTTCGGTATAAAAATTTAGTTAAATAAACTCCACACTAAGATTCTCCCCCCACCACCACCCAAACACACACACACAAACAAACAAGCATCTTGGCAGATGAGACATCCTTAAGAGTAATCAGACTGTTAAAGCCACATTGTCAGACATTGTCGCAACAGAATGAAGATTAGTATTTTTTTCACTGACACGAAGTAGGGAGTTAAACAATCCAAATGAGGATTTCCTAGGAGGCTCATCTCCACCCTGCTGTTTTTACAACTAGCAACAATCTTCAAGACATTTCTAAATCCAGGAATACCCATCTGTCCAAAAGAAGTACACCTGTCTCTCCCCATCTCTTCAAGGCTAAGCCATGCTAAAAGTATAAGGAGGTAAAACAAAAAAAGCACAGAACTGCAAGTTCTGTACACTGAGACAAAATCATAATAAACTACAACCAAGAAAATTATCAGCAAAGAATCAGGAAGCTCTCTTCCATGGAACATACCTGGTAAAATAGACAAATTAATCAAACACTCACTAAGCAGACTATTGTGCCTCCCCAGTATTAAAAGCACAATATCATCTTGGACAAGTACAAAATGCTAACTAAAGGTTTAATGGTTCAAAGTGTCTATTGAAGCTGTGCAGCTGGCTGTTCTGTAACACAGCCAAGAGTGCTGATGAAACACTGCTGCAAATCCTCCCCACAATGCAATAAATTAGCAGGAGAGAGTGAGAGACCTGAGTAACAGGGGCACTCTGTTGGGCATAATTTGTTTATTTTCTGTTACTTACACCCATCTACACATTTTAATGCAAAATTATGCCACTTTCATAATAATTATACTTCTTTTTAGCTCACCCTCCCAAAGCACCTCAGAATTTTAGGATGCTTTAATAAAGGAAAAACAAATCTTGGAAGTGCTTTTGTTGTGGGATTGACCTTGTCGAGAGTTGCTTGGAGACAGTCGGTCTCATTAAACAACATCAACAAGATAAACAGGTTAGGCAAAAAAAAAAAAAAATTAATAATAATCAGAACTAAGTAAAAATGCAGATCCACTTGACAAAGTATGATAAATAATACATTTATTTACATTTATTTTATTTTTATATTTATTTTAAAATAATACATTTATTTACATTATACAGGTATACATTATATACAATTATTGGTGGAGTGGTGGCTCTGAGGCTAAGGATCTGCACTGGCAATCGGAAGGTAAATGCCAGAAGGGCCTCTGCTCTGTTGGGCCTTTAAGCAAGGCCCTTAACCTGCAATTTCAGAGCACTTTGAGTAGTGAGAAAAGCAATACAGAAATGCAAAGAATTATTATTATTTAACATCTTCAGTGAGAGGGTGGCATGTTGGCGCAGTGGGTAGTGCTGCTGCCTCGCAGTTGGGAGACCCGGGTTTGCTTCCTTGGTCCTCCCTGCATGGAGTTTGCATGTTTTCTCCGGGTACTCCAGTTTCCTTCCACAGTCCAAAGACATGTAGGTTAGGTGTATTGGCAATTCTAAATTATTCCTAGTGTGTGCTTGGTGTGTGTGTGTGTGTGTGCGCGCCCTGCCCAGGGTTTGTTTCCTGCCTTGCACCCTGTGTTGGCTGGGATTGGTTCCAGCAGACCCCCGTGACCCTCTTGTTAGGATATAGCAGGTTGGATAATGGATGGATGGATCTTCAGTGAGTTTCTGACACACACTGCCACCCAAAAAAAACAAACTCTCTCTTGCCAAACACAATCAATTTAATTCCAATGACATATTTCAAAACTAAATACTGAGAGTAACATACAACAGCTCACATTCGAAAAAAAAGTCAAATGAAATAATACATCTGTCTGAGGTAGCTTTTCATATCTAAAAAGAGTTATATGTTATGTGAAATTAATATGAAATGGATATCCTTGAGCTTTCAAGAAAACGGAGAAACCTGCACATTGATGAATAATTCAACCTGAACTGAACTCTAATGTACATTTGATCAAGTTCAAAAACCTCAACCCTGAGCACACCAAAGATCCGTGTTACATGTACACATTCAGTATACTAACTCCAACCGTGTACACATCACATCTTTTTCCTTATACAGGTAGTGTTTATCCCGGGGAGCAGCCATGGGATGTACACTATGTCCCCCGGAACACTTGTTGGCAGACCCCCTGGGTTGCGTCAGGGTCACTTGCGTGGAACAATGGAGTTCATCTTGGTTGGGCTCTGTGACCTCTGCCAGGGCGAGCTGCACGGCTTAACGAGCCCATCTGGGCGGGAGCGCAGCCACACCCAAGAGTGGGTCAACGAGCACCTGCAGCTCTCCCGGTGGGCTATGAGAGGAGCCTGCAGCTACTACTCAGGGCACCAGAGTGGTGGTGGAGGTGAAGAAGAAGAAGACAAAGACGAAGAAGCTGCTGCTGCCGCCCTGGGAGGAGTGGAGGAAAGAAGAGTGTGGTATGGGGTGATTTTTCTTTGTTTGTATTTTGGGACTGTGTTTTGCCTGTGGGGTACACAGGGAAGATGTGCCCCACTGGTGAAGAAATTAAAAGTCTTTTTGTTTCTTTTACACGTGCTCCCATTGTGAGTCTGTGTCGGGTCAGCGCCAACCAAGCGCCTATATCACAGTAGATATATTTTACAAACCCACCAGTTAAAATATATAAAGGATCATAATGGGCTAAATCCCACAAAAAGTAGCAATTACTCCTTGAGAGGGTGCTAATCTACTACAAAACACAATTGTGCACACAGTAGTGTTGGATTGACACTAAAATTTTGACTTTGGTATCAATACCAGCTTTTGGACACTATCGGTTCTGAAGCAAATGATGGACAATTCAAAATCCCCCATCTTACTCCAGTCTTCCCGGTGTGCTGCACCATTGCTGCCCACTATGCACCAATTCACTCTTGATAGTCCTGAAGTCCCAATTTGTCAAAGCAATAAAGGGGGCATGTGCTTTTCCCTTGCGAAGAACCCTCCATAGCTGATCTTGCAACATGAAAGTTTAGAAAATTCTACAAAGTTACACCCATATACTTATATAATCACGAACAGTCAAAGGTCTGCTAAAAGGCCAAACATGATTTGTTGCTCTGCTGACAGAACAAAATACAGGCTTTTTCTTAATGCTGATGACTGACAATTTAACAGTCTTGCCACAGACACAGTGATCAAGAGTTTTCTGTAAAATACAGTTTTCAAAAGAGTCATTTTTTTTACACATTTTCCCTACCATTTAGGCAATGCTGAAGAAGCCTTATGCATAACATCCAACAATAAATACGACAAGTTGACAAGATGAAAAAATGATTTAAACAGAATAAAAATGCATACCATCATACTTCCATTTTCAAAAGGGATTAATCCAGTCACATTGTCTAATGCATATCTAAAAAATGTACTTCATAGATTTTTAAACTGCTTTCTTTAAAAATCAAACTATATTTATAAATGTTCATTTGATACAATGCCTTTCCCAGAAATCATCAACATTACATTACAAAGCAAACAGGAATACAATACAAAGCAACATATAATTAAAATGTTTAACCAAATAACAACTTGGATTATTCAGAGCATGAATAATAAAATTATAATCAACTACCTTAAACTATCATATTGCAGTTTCTATAGCAAAGAACATAGGATAAAGGCGACATGTTACTTTGCTTACCATTGTACTAAGAAAATACTCTCAGAATCCTCAACCAAATATATCCCAAGTGACCAACTATCCAATCCCAGGTGGAGTGACTTGGAGGAAAGATTACATTTATTAATTGTTTAAGCCTTTTTCCATTGCAGAGTCACACAGAACCAGAGTCAACCAAAGTAGGAACCTGGAGAGAATAGTGCACCAATACAGGCCATTCATTCAGCATTAACACTGGTCTAATTTAGAGACACCAGTTGGCCTACTACAAGACACGTTACTTTGGAAAGAAGCAGGAGACCACATAATCTGTAGAAACGCCAGTCAATCATGACGAGAATGTGCAAACTGCACAGAGACAGTAATCAAGTTAGAATTCCACCCAAGAACATGTGAGGTAAATGCTAACCACTGTTACACAAAGCTATTCAGTGTTTCATAAACAGAAATTTCAGGGTGGGGTGGAGTTTCAAATTTATATATTAACTTTGTTACCCTCTTTCCATTTTTTGAAATAAAAAAAGGGATTCAAAATAAACAGAAGTAAAAAAAACAAAGTTTTAACATTCAGTTAAGTTCTGGGGAAAAAAAAATTGGAAAGATCACAGAAGACGACAGAATTATTAGACAATGTGGAAAATATTGGTCAGGATCTAAAATTTAGTGAAATGGCATCAAGCTTCTTCATCTTAGGATGGCCATTTCCACAAGATGCACCTGTGCTTAGAAATTTGTTGAAGAATGTTAGCACCATTATCACTGAAGGAGACAGTAACCTTATCATTGACAATTGTATGATAGGGGTGATGAGGTTGGGGATGGATATCATCAACATACAATTACATATTTCAACTTTTCTCTCTTATTGGATGTTATTACAACTAATCTACCAATCCTACTGAACAAAAATGTTGAGATGGCTGACTGAGACATGAAGTTAATGTTATATAAAAAAATGAAGATTGGGCTTGTGGCACATAGCATACATTTCAGCCATCATTAAAATTTGGGAAATGTACATGTTTAAAACATTATAAAATTTTAAATGAGAGAACAGGCTATTCACCAGTTTTATCCAAAATAAAAATCAGGATGAGTTCTGAAGGTCCCTAAAGTCCTACTGTCTACCACACTACTTGGTAGCTTACTCCATGTGTCTAACGTTCTCTGTGTGAAGAAAAACTTCCTAATTTTTGTGCAAAATTTACCCTTAGCAAGTTTCCAAGTGTGTCCCCGTGTTCTTGCTGAACTCATTTTCAATTAAGAGTCTCAATGCATTTTACTATTTTCTTTCATAGTTTTGAACACTTCAATTATATCACCTCTTATTCTCATTTTGCTTAAACTGAAAAGGCTCGTCTTCTTTAATCTTCAGTAGTCCAGAAATGAGCCTAGTCACTCTTTGCTGGACTTTTTGGGTCACTTCTATGTCTTTTTTGTAGGCTGGAGGTCAGAACTACATACAGTACTCCAAAAGAGGCCTTACCAGTGTGCTTAACCTCCCTGGACTTTTACTCTATACATCGTGCCATGTAACCTAACATTTTGTTAGTGTCATCAATGGCTTCAGAACACTGCCTGGAATTTGATAGTGCAGAGTCCACCACAACTCCTAAATCCTTCTCATAAAGTGTAACTTCAATTTTCAGACCTCCCACTGTTTATTCAGATTTCACATTTTTAATTCCTACGTGTAATACTTTACATTTACTTACATGAAATTTCATCTGCCACAAATCAGCCCAAGTCCCTTTGTAATTATTCAATAGATTTTACATTATCTGCCAAACCTCCTGGTTTTACATCAAACTGCAAACTTAACCGACTTAAGTACAGTAGAATTCATTTTCCTGATTTTCTTTTTTCTGTATAGGACCACAGGGAACCATAGCCTATGGCTCTGGCACTGAACACAGGACAAGCACAACACTTGAATGGGACACAAATCCATCACTGGATATTAACAGGCATTCTCACTTATATTGGGTATTCTTTAAAATGGCAGAAAACCAGAGGTACATACCTTCAAGCATGTACAAACTCCACTTAGGCAGTGTTTAGGCTGGGAATCACAAATACAGGTTCAGTCAACATCGAGCTAAAGCCTGCAGATCCTATCTGAATTCTCCCTCATCAAAATATTGGATATTAATTCACAGTTAACATCATTTTTGTGTTGTCTGCCAATTTACTAGTGACTAGGTATATATGATCAGCTTGACTGACATTATCTATTATTTAACTTTGGATATTCTCTTCCAAGACAAACACAATGTGCCGCAGTTGCAGCTAACAGGGCTACCCTTTTCATATATTCAAATAACTGTACCAATCAATTTATAATTAGAAAACTCCAATAAAATGCATATAACTCACTCTTCTTACATCCTCATCAGTGAAGGCTTTATTATGCTTAGCTAAACTCTATGCATCTTGGAGGGAAGCACTTGTTGCTTGTTCTTGAGGAGTTTGGGCATTTTCCTGCTGTGACCGTTGCTTACTTTTAAGCCAGGCCTTGATTTTCCTGTGCCTTCCCTAAAACTGTGATGGATAAGATTAATTGAGAGTTCAATGCTTCTGACGATAGTGGTGCCTCACACTGGACTCTTATGACAGCAACTACTCTATTGTAGGTCAGACAAATCAGGTAAGCATTCCTTATAACAGCATAATAGACATACTTTTCGGTCATTGTCATTTCAGGGATGAATAATCTGTAACAGAAAGATGTTTGACAGCTAACTTGCAATGTGGATTCAAAATATAATTTCATGGCTAATTATTAAAAGTTACATGATTGGGTATATAGTGAGAAGTCAAGTAAAATGACACCTTTTACTGGCCAACTAAAAAAGATTACAATATGAAAGCTTTTCAGGCAACGCAGGCCCCTTCTTCAGGCAAGATGAAGATTTAGGTCAGCTTAGGGTGACTAATCAATCTAACTTCAATGTCTTTGGGTTGTGGAAGGAACCCAGAGTATCAAGAGGAAACCTTGCACATTTTGCACTTGTTTGAAAACTCCACATGTAAATAACAGGATCAGGAATCAAATTCAGGTTCCTGCAAATGTGAAGCAGCAACACAAACCACTATGTCACCTTGCTATCTCAGCCTTTTATTAATGAAAGCAAGAAGTGTGAACACTGCTGCATGTCAGATTATGCTGCAAAAATTATTATCCATAATGAAAATTGTGGTATTTGAAAAGCATTGAAATGTTGCGAAATTATCGACAAAAAATGAAGAAAAATGAAATACAACTGTGTATTGTTTTATAAATAAAGAGGTGTTAAATAATAATAATAATAATTTTATTTATATAGCACCTTTCCCATGCTCAAGGCACTTATATCACAAGATACTAAGACACTGTGTATGCTTTACACATGAGTAGTCTTCAGAGAACTCACGCGCATCATGTTTCACAATAGATAAGATTACTGTATTCTTCATCATGTCTGCTTGATCAGGTTACAACACAGATGAAGATCTTACTTTTCAAAGGACAGACAGACAGTGAAATAACTGCAAACAGTAGAATAGTGCTGCCTATACACTGACAATTTAAACTTTCGCTTTGAGCTTCTCTACTTCTGCGGCAACACATCCTGTCTCCTACACTATAAGAGAGAGTTAAAAATCCACATGATTCTTCAACAATCTGCTGCTCTTAAAACAAGCTAATAAACTACAAACATCACTCTTTATTGCATTTATACATTCCTAAATGCAATCTACATAGTCCTTTCTGTAAAAATAGCAGTAAGGCTAATGCACACTTTATGTCTATTATAAACTTCAAATCCAAAAAGTCTTGAATCAAGTTATCTGAATTCACTACTCTTTAGCACTAGACAGCTGCATTAAAGCAGTATACAAAGGAGGGCACGCATGAGTAGGAGTGACTGGGAAGTGATGAATTTAGTCTTATTCTGCTACGGAAATACTTGGTTTCCCTGTGGTTAGATGAGAGCCTGTTTCTTTATAATTAGCAATCTATTCAGGGCTTCCGGTTTATAATTGTTATACATTTATATTAATACAACATTACATTACATAATGATACATTACATAAATAAGTATACATTCCTGTTTATATAGAGAAAAATGCAAACAAGATTAATTAATTTTAGCTGCTGCATGACAATTTGGTTCAAACTGGTCCCTGTCATTCCATTATCATCTATTACATATGCTAGATGCTGTCAGCCATATACAAATACGCATACCTAATGAATAATATTTTATACATTTATGTACAATGTGCTCACAAACACTTGAAGTGTTGCTTTTTTTCCATATAAGCTCAATTCCAATGAAGTATAACCCAGAAGGCTTTATATTTAAAGCATCCATCCATTTTTCAAATTGCTAATGGCAAGATAGCTAGAAAGCAGGCAGAAACCAACACAGACAGAACACCAGTTCATTGCAGGACATACCAACTCATAGTATTTACTATTTTCAATACATTTTCTAGCTGCTATAAGTCACTATACTTCTTGAGAAAACTATAATATGATCATCAAATTGAAGGTAGGATAACAAATGACCAGCAACATTTGAAATAAAGAAGATGGAAGGAATAGAAAAAAAACTTGTGTTTTTAATACTTTATGAAAGAGGTGATGGAAACATTTACTAACCCTAACAGGGGCTACTGATTTTTTTTTAGTGCAGAAGAGGTGCTCCGTCAAAGGCTGTTTGGATTTTACTATATGCATACATTCATGTATCAGTCATTTTTATTTCTGTGACAGTTGCTAAGCAATCTCATTGGAAAACAGATCATGCTAAACATTTACCAAAATCCATTTTCCTAAATTATACAATGTACAAATTTCTCTCCAGAACACTATCTTCTATGCTGCTCCCCTGCTACAGAATCTTTGAGAAAAAATGTAAATAGTATTGCTTCCAGTCATTATGAACATTGGTATACATCACTGCCTTGCTTTTAAAGTCAGTATTTTTTAATTGAACTAAAAAATGAAGTGTCTCATGTAACCTCTAGCAGGGAGAACCATGCAGTAGGTCTTTGCTCTAATATACATCCCTACCCCAGAGTCAAGGGTATTCATTTTATGAGGACTTCAACATCCTGCTGGGGTCACTCTTCCCCAAGCCCTTCATCCACTCTCAGTAGCAACCCTAATTTCCTATGGGGACAACAGAATAGAACTGCCTCTAGTAGAGCCTGATGTTACTTAGCTTTAAGTTACAGTAGGTGTGCTTGGTGTTCAGGCAACCTTTATGTTAATTAACTTCAAAGGGCACCACTATGCTGCCCCAATGCAAATTACAAGGGAAGAAATCACCAAATGTCAGAATTTCCTGAATATTTAATTTAGATCAGCTTCCTCAGCTATTGGTTACTTGCTGCCTTCAGTCAGCCTGAAGATTTCTCAACATTAGACCATTTTGCTTCTGGACAGGTGCTCTTGCCAGATTCTCGTACACGTCATTCAGTACATACATAGGGTTCACCATCCAACTGTAGCAATTGTGTTCTCACACTGGTATAAGCAGGTATTATCCTACCTAATACCAGTGTGTTTACAGCTGGGGATTTCCTACTCTCCTTTGCCACGGAACCCTTTTCACCCTTTTTCTTTGCTTACAATGGCAAATAACTATCCATTGTAATTTTACATTGCATTTTCTTTGACAGCTGAATTAAAAGAACTTTTCCTATTTGAAACAGTTATGGACAGTGTTGAGGTTATGTGCTAAAAGAGGTAAAGCATATCCATATATTTGGAACACTTGTAGAATTAGGTTGAATTAGTTGAAATCAGGTGATCAACAGAATTTAAGTCTATTGTAAACAATATTTAAAGTAGTGACCAATCTTTCAACACAGTCTTATGCAAACAAATCTAGATCTTTCAGGGTGATTTGAAATTCTCAAGTCTTTGTATCAAGTAGCTTGTTCTTGATCAGCCCCTACCTCTACTTGAACAACACTACAAATCTGTTTTAATCAACATAAAATGCCTTTCTCAAAGAACATCAGTATCAAAGTTTAAAACTCATATTTACATGAAGCCCAAAGACAGATACATAAACCATCTAATTTACATCCTCCTTTCCTCCACCTGAGCGGGAAATCACAGACTGTCTCTTCACTGCTCCTCAAGACATGTATGCATAGCTACAATTTCCTGTGTGACGTTGCATTTTTAAACAGAACAGATGCATTTTTGCTAAGTAGCAGAACACTGAACAGTAAAGCCAATTTTTATCCTACATCATATTGTAGTAAACAAACTAGATAAACTACAGAATAAATGACCCAGATCCGTTTGAAGTACCCACTCAAAACTTTTTATCCTTCTGAAGTGACAAAAGGCAGCAGCCCTGGATAATACTGCATTAACAGACAAAAAGTGTTACCAAGAAACAGTCAACCTGTAAAGTTTAAGTAAGAAAGTGCTAAACTGCAAACCTATCATCACAGTGGCTGCAGAATCAGTCCAGGATCATTAATGTACTGTAATTAAGTTAGCCTAGTGAAAGGAACAGGTGGTGATGGTGTGTATTCTTAATGGATTTAAGATTAATTTAATAAAATAAAGACAGGCTGATTGTCTGCTTATGGAAGGCACAGCGACACTGAGGTTACTGCTATTGCCTCACAAAACAAGTGTCTTGCATGTCCGTATGATGTAACCAAGTTGCAAGGGTGCTTCCTTCAGGTACTCTAGTTTTTTTTTCCCCAACATGCCCAAAGATGTTCACTTGAAATTAACTCTTGATTCCATCATTACTTTTTTATAGGCCAACACCTAATGCAGCTGGTAGCTCTAGTTTAATTAGCTTAGTATCATTCCTAGACCTCTTCCAGCTCCATTTTGCCAAAACACACAGGTAAAAAGAAAACACAATGTGACTTGCCAAGGCCAATGACTATCGGGTCATTTCCAGATAAGATTCATTCAGAAAATAAAATGTGAGAAAAGTTAAATTCCTGTGCTACAAAAGAACCATGGTGCAAAAAAATGAAGGACTTCACAGGAAGTTTTAGAAATGATAGGACTTCTCTCTGTAAGCCACTATACAACTGCATACAACTACAGACAGCAGTAGAACAGACAGATTCATCTAGGGATCAAACATGGCGATAACAGTCGGCCACCAGTAGCAAACACAATGAAACAATTTAACCGCTGGACATGTTCCAACTGTTCAAAAAAAAATAAAAAAAAATGTGCTGGAACTGACTTAACTATTTTTTGACTAATACAAAGCAAACAATAGCAGTAGTCACCTTTATTATTTGACTTTAATAGAGTATTGGCACTCACATAAAAATGATGAATCTGTTAAATTAAATTGTTTTCGGTGCTTACTACTCCATACATTAAACTTTCCCTTCCTTATAAATACATAAATAAATATTGGCTCCTAAGCATTTCACATTAGCCCAGTGCTTCTCAATTATTTTCTGTCATGCCCCCCCTAGGAAGAAGAAGAAAACATCTTGCGCCCCCCACGCGACTATAAATAGTATCATTTATACTGTATGTATACTTTGTACTGTGTGCAAAGCGCGCATGCTCAGTGCAAACAAAACCCCTACACCACCGAGCGAATGCTCCCTGCGCACACTCTGCCAATGAGAGCGCCACTGCCCCTTAATGTAGTGGAGTGGTATTGCACTTTATTCTAGAACAGTAAAAAAAAATCAAAATAGAAAAATAAAAAAGCATGTTCCCCGAGGTCAAACGCACCCCCCTTGACGGAGCCACGCGCCCCCCACTATTTGAGAAGCACTGCATTAGCCAAAGGTTTGGGCATGATCTAAACGAGCACTTTATTATGCACACCCAACAGTAACTTGCCGTCATAACAACCTGATTGTGTTATGCAACCTTGAAAGAAAGACAGAAAGAACACAAATTGTGATATACAAATTTTACCCATGTTGACTACAATGTGTGCCCCACAGTTAGTCCAAGTTACCAAATAAAAATAGATTGTTCTGTTCCATCCCATCCCACAAATGCTAGACTAGATTGTGATCAGGTGAATTAACTATTGTGTTTGTGAAACTATTCCAAGATTTTCCTTGGCTTTGTGGCATGGACTGTTATTTTGCCAAGAAAGTACTTTTACACTACCACCATGACAGGCAACAATACTCATGTTGCTTATGGCATTGGTATTCAAACATTTCTCTACTTGCATCCTGGAACACAAGGTACAATAAGAAAACAAAATAACTCGCCACACCATTACATTCAGACCAATACCAAAAGCCTACAATCACATCATCCGGCAGGAAGAATCCATGACGTTTCTTTTAGTATGCATCGGAATACAATCATGCATTCTCCAGTGTTTATGTAAGCTATCTGACTGTAACTTCATCTTCTTTTTGCAGACACAAGTGGAACTCATTTGGGTTACTAGCTGTCATTTATCATTATTTCAGGGATAAGGTACAAAGAATCGCTCACTTCAATATGTCTCTTCCAATATCACTTTTGAACTCTGCTGTTAGTTGACTGACTGTATCCCTTGTATTACTCTGTACTAGTTGTGTTAGGCCCGGTATTTATTTGACTACAGGACAGCAATTCCTGGGTATTTTTAGGCATTGTCCAATAATCATGAGTGAAAACCCCAGCAGGTTAGCTGGCACATGTGGTGTCCACTTCCGTGCCATATTTAAAGCCACTTACATCTTTAATCTTGCTTACTGCACGCACATATATATTATGTATAATATGTTATTATAGATAATGCACATTCTGTAAATAGTGCTGCCTCCATACATGACACAGTTACTGATTAAACTGGTAGGTGCACTCAATAAAGTCGATATAAATTAAATTTCCAGACAGATTTTACCTTACTATATTCAGTAGAGAAATATTGTAATGACAGCACTACAACACTGTTCTATTTCATTTTTTTCTTTTCAGTGGATTTCAACAAAATGCATCATAAATTATAAAAGATACAAAATTGTGCCGAATGACACCGTTTCTTTGTAATATGATACAAGGACACTGAGAACTTGCAAACTCCTAAAAATGCACAGGCTGTTTTTTGAACCTTAGAATCTACAGTTGTGAGACAGCATGGACAACCATTGTGTCACTAAAATGTCCAGCTTTACAGCAGTGTTGAACGATTATGCAATATTCTACTTCATCTTATTTTCCCCTCTTAAAGAGCTCCAGCAAATGTTTCCTGGAAAATAAAATGACAAATACTGCAACTTTTAAAAATTCTGTCACTTTGTCTCGTCAACTGAATACAATACTGAAGACTATATCATGAATCAGAGCTGTTCCCCTAATTAAAACACTATTTCATTATTGGTGTTAAACCAATATTAGATTAATTTACATCCTCAATCTGTGGTTGTGTTTTATATGAATAGTGCTGTGCAAAAGCTGACAGATTTTAACCAATGCAGCTGCTGAAAAGTCTCACTATTAAAAAAACGAGAAGTACATACTTAAGTGATAAATTAATTAAAAGTAACAAGTTTGTTCTTAATTCAATGAACCCCTGTTTTCTAAAATGTTTGCTCTGTGAACTCTAATAAATGCATTACACAGAAAAAGGATCAAAAACTGCAGAAAATATTGGCAAATGCATAGGCTCCTCAGGTAGATGACAGATTTCTTAGTTTTCCTAGTTTTTCCAGAAAATCTGCTTGTTACGTCTAGTACACAATGTCTATTTATATCAGAATTTTAAATTTGTCATTAAGGTGCGTGGTTTACTTTTTTTTTTTTAAATTATTATTATTGCCTTTTCATTGGTTAGAAATCTAAATGCACTTCACAGTGTTGTCCTGCCATATACAGTATTGTCACTGCGTGTTTCACCACCATTGGGACTGTGAACAAATATATCCAATATGCTGTAAGGTAAAATCATAGCAAATCTGTTTGAATTCACGAGTAACACTAATGATCATTATTAAATACAATGTACAGTCAAGTGCCCCCCAATTGTTAAACTAAGACATTAGGCATATTGCGTTTAGTGTATACACACTGTAACATATTTTTGTACATCAGACCCCCGTGACCCTATTCGGATTCAGCGGGTTAGACAATGGATGGATGGAACCTTATAAATTATTATTTGATAAAAGACCATTTCCACAGCCTAGTCAGTCATGAGCCAGTTATATATTACCTTTACTAGGTATCTGGTATTTATATTTAGTACACTTTACCTGATCATGAAACTGGATAAAGTGTGGTCTCTCCCAATCCTGACAGAAGTGAAGCTAAGAAGTACCAAGCTAGGTGCAGTTCTAGTACATACACACACTGCAAAAGGACACCAAATAATAATGTCTCTTTTGAATACAGCATTACAAACATTTTTGATTCAGCATTTAAAGTGATATTTATATCACAGACTACTAATCTTATCAAACTGTGAAAAGTCAACCTTAATAATACTTAAACCTTTTAGGCAATACTTAATATTGGTGCCTTAAGGTGGACCAATTTCTCACCTTTTTTTGTTAATTGAATTTACAATGAAATTAGAATTGCTTATCTCAGCAAATAAATAGTGTGGGTCTTATAATGAAATTCAAAAATATGCTTGTTGCAGTGACAGATTTTGATTGCTCAAGTTCTACTTCTTGTGCTTCATTTTAATGTGTTTTATTTATTTAATCTCAGGCAGCCAATATCAAATAAAGACAAAGTAAAAAGATAGCCAAGAGCAAGTAAGCTAGCCTGGCAACGTTTAACACATGTGAGTGCTCTAAGAAAAGTAACCATTTTGAGTAAAAATTAAAAAGTACAAGAAAAGGCTTTGACAAATGAGAAATACTTATTCACTTCAGTCAACCAAATCATTTTCCTAATTTCTATTAGAACAGTGGTTCTCAAACTCAGACCCGGGAACTCCCTGTGACTGCAAGTTTTTGTTACAACCACTTTCAAAACTAGTGAGTCATTTTACCCCTAACTGATCTCATTTACTTAGCTAATCTTTTGTCTGCTCTTATTCTGCACTTAGAAAAGCACACCAGTATGCTTTATACATTTATAAGACATTTAAAAACTGTACTTTACTACAGCTTTAAAATATTAACTTTTTTAACTTTCCCTTTTGTTGTTTTCGCATTGATTTGACTTTTTCAGTGTAGATTGTTCCCTTAATTACAACAAGCAGGGCAGACACTAGGGCAAGCAACACTGAATGCTAAAAGGCAGCAACTATTTCAGCATCAGGCTCACTAACATGCTCATAAGTACATAGCCAGAATCACCTGAAAAAGAAGAATGAAAATCATGATAAACCCTAAAAACCCAGGTTAAAAAAAATACTAAATTATCCTCACATAAAAAAATGAAAACACTTGATACTAATAAAATGTACTAAATTGGTTATAATTTCAAATGCCAAAATACAGAAACTGAGAAATCGCAGCTTACTTAATTAGGCAGGGAGTCAAATTAAAAGGGGAAGTAGATTGAAACAAAAACCTGTAGCCACATGGTATCCCCAGGACTAAGTTTAAGAACGACTGCTTTAGAAGATAAAATATACTTTCCACTTCATTCTGGAAGGACAATCTGGACTACCTGCATATGCCAATTAAACGCAAGCTCCTGCCTTTGCATATTCTCCTATCTAAGTTAACAGATCATCTTCCTTGTTTCTATATGCATTGTATCAGGCTGCAAATACTGCATATTGCTATTTCTAACCAAGAATTTGTATGCACTATAATATATACATTAATAAATGCATTTCCTTAAATTTATTCATTAAGGGCTTGTTCACTCATTTCCTTCAAATTTAAACATTTAAAACATTAAAGTGCAACCTGCAACTGACACTAACTTAGATTCTCTCAATCCACATACTTGTATTGTTACTTGTTAGCTTCAAAATAATCTGCTGTATTTACAAATTCAGGGAGTAAAATCATAAAAAGCAGACTCAAAACCTGTAGACAAAGGGAAATGACTCCAGCATACTGGACACCCACCAAGCCATTTTCTGAAACTATTTTTTTTCATTAAGGGTCATTAAGAACTATGGCTTTTCCTGATGGCATCAGGTGCAAAGATGTAGTGGACCCTACAAAACAAAATGCTATCAATCCTGAGGTGTTACACAAGTTAGCTTTTTGAGTCTGAAATTACCCTTACAATGGGTAATTTCAGACTCAAAAAGCTAACTTGTGTGCAGGTCTAGAAGATGCAAGTAGAAACAGGTGAACTACATGAGCACTGGAAGAACAAAACAGTCTCCATACAGGTAGTAACTGCATTAGGAGTAAAATACAGGTCACTAGAACATGTCGGGCAGAAGTTGGAAGGGTTACACTGCTTCTGGGTGTAGGGTAACAAGAATATGTGGCAAAATGTGCGGTCTTTTTTGTGATTTGACTTTATGTACTTTAAGAAATGATTGCCATGTTAGTTTCAGTAATTATGTGGTTAGACAATTAAAGGTTTGGATTTCTCATCATTCGATGCTTTAAAAACAGCATTCTTTTTCATAATACTATGTAAGTAGCTTCTGTTTCCACTACATACAGGTACTTGTTAAACTGAACTGTGATCACCAGAAAAGGATTTCATATTACTCAGTACAAAATATACTAACAGAATGGTCACAAGCCTGAAAACACTTCAAAGGATTAGGAACTGGAATACAGATGCTAAAATGAATCTGACAAAGACTGCGAGGTAAACAGATCACCATAACAACATTGTTTTGTTTAATGTACTTTAATGTGATCTGTGAATAAGGTAAAGAGCATGAAATCACAAAGATAATGTATATCTAAGCAGCTGCTCATCTTCTAAAGTCAATGCACTTCATTTATACTGTTAAATATCTGGCTCAGTCAAGTTGACAATACAAGGCTTTGCAAAATAAATGCAGTATTTCATCCACTCCCATGACATATCAAATATTCGTAGCAATGTTTGGGAAAATGTTTCCCCAGAATCTGAATAATTAAATAACAATAGCAAACTGGGGTGTTTGACCAATGATTTTAAAAATATCTAAAGAATATTAAAATATTCAATTAAACTTATCATTGTATGAACTGGTAGCAACATTATTTACTCATCCGCATTAATGTTAAATGCAACGGTGTTTTTATCATTACTTTGCTTAATTTAACTCTGAGGGCTTCATTTCTATAGGGGAGGGCGTGTCAACTTCCAACAAAGTTTTAAAAAATGCTGTAATATCCCTCGATGCGCGCTCCCGTGTCTTCAAGTCATGGGGCGCGTCTGATGTCTTCCCACAAACAAATGAACGTCCCGCACGGGAAAACCGCAGGTAGATCACAAAGAGAAGCGATGAGATTGATTACGTGCGCATTGCGTTGGTGCTCTTGCCCTTTATAAAAGAACGTGTTGGAAGTCAAAGTGGATATTCATAAATAAGTCACTTTTCCCAGTGTATCTGTAAAGAGAAATAATGGAAATTGTGCCCTTTAAATGTTCTGCTGTGCCTGTGTTAAACTGAAATTGCTTCTAATAAAACATTAATTTCTTTGACATACAGGTATCGCTGGTATATCTCACTCGCACACTGCATGTTGTGTCACAAGCTCTGCCCTCGTATTAATGTACGTATATTTTGCTCTTTTGTATAGAACTTAATCACAGTGTCTTCAAATTTTACGTCACGCTGCGTGAATGAAGAAAATTCTGCATGGCATACATTCTGCCTGAATGTTTACGAGGCTCAGCAACAAGGGCAAAAGTCCAAGCGATTGAACTTAAATTCCCATGATGTGCTCAATGCAGCGGCTCCTCGAGGCCCGCTCTCGGACGCCGTCAATGAGATTTTCGAGAAGCGGCGAGCACACGTCACTTACCTTCTGTCAGAATCAGAACTAAGGTGGCTGGCGGGTTTCCAGGGGAGATTCGCGTGGTCGTGGCTATGGCACGCTAGTCTGCGGCGCCTGTAAAGTCACACCGATAGGCAGTCCAAACTGAATCCCGTATTTGAAGTCTTTTTCCCTTTAATATACCTTATGTATGGTTTTGATATCACGTCCTGTGTAGCCTGGGGTAAGGATGATGGGAGCGGCTTTAATGAAGTCAAAAGTAGTGCTAATATTCACGCCGGGTAGGATGCGTTGGCAATATTCTCCTCCGGCACCACTTGTAACTTCGATTTCCACATTGGGTGGTTTTTTTTTCCCCTCAGGCTCTATGCACGCCCACCCCCACCTCCTTGAAACAGAATGACCTTACTATCAGGAAGTCCCACCGACCAATCACAACCGGAATTCGTGACGCCATCATATAACGTCACGACTCCGCGCAAAAACCGGAGTGATTAAGTTGAACTACAATTATTATAAGACCAGTCTGACTTCAGGTTTGGTTCTTTTATGACAACAGTTTGCGTGTAAATTTTGTTCTTCTTTGAAATATTACTGTAACAGTAACTAATCTGAAACAATTTAATGTTTTCTATTTTTCAAGAAACTCACAGTACAAGATGTGCATTTTCTGGCACTCCCTAGCAGTTTTAGAAAAGGCGTGGAGCTGCAAATGCGCCAATCAACATAAAGTAAGACTTAAAGGACTACAAAACTCCTTTCAACGCTCGAGAACACCTGACAGCGGCAATTTTTGGAACCTCAAGAAAACACATTATTAACCCATTGGTTATTTAAGGATAGGGCCGGAGCTTAAACTGCCGTTGATCGTGTGCATTGCAAAGCAGAGCCCACAAGCAGGCACACATTTAACTGTTATTTTTAAATAGGGATTAACAAGGAACCGACTCTCCAGACCAGTTTCTCTAAAAATAAACAAACTCTCAAGGATCAATTGAGCTGATTTGCTTGGCTACTTTGATGTCATAATTATTCTACTAGAATCTGATAGTCTGGAAGATTTAGAGATCTTAAAAAGTTAATAAAGACAAGCGTATTGTATGTGACAGCGGAAGGCGGTTAGTGTTCTAAAAGTGGAACTGCACCCTCTTCTGCTAACAGGAGAGGGACGGTGGAATTCATGAGGCTTTATTTTTGGAACGGAATGGAATTTTTTGACTAGCATTCCGTCCCGACTGAATTGTACCACAAAATCAAAGCCATTCCCCTTAAAGGCACAGCTGTTCTCAAGACCTGGTCCTAGTGTACTCCTTTAGGCATTGCATTTATATTTTAAAAAAATATCATTGCTAGTGTATATTTTAAACACTGATTCCCAGTGCCTTTCTTAGGCACTCCCTGCATCAGCATTGTTATGTTTAAACTATTTGTTTTTTTGATATTATTATTTATATTTTTATTTCATATTTAGTCCTTTTATCCTACGTTTTACATATGCTTACACATTCTGTCATTTTACCAAGAAATTTAGCGAGTATTTTTTATAACTACAAGGATCAATCAGTTTTCAAATTGTTAATTAAGATTTTCCAGATGTATTTATTTAGTGTGATCTGGTGGTGGAATGATTAGTGTGGCTACCTCCCATCTTAAGGGACTTGAGTTCAATTCCTGACCCTGTAGCGGTTCGTGTAGAGTTTGCATGTGTCTTTTGTTTGCACGGTTTCCTCCTGCATATTCAAAATTCCACCCACATCCCACAAATGTTCATACAATGGTAAATAGCGGTTCAAAGTTGGCTGAGCAGGACTCTAAGTATGTGAATGCATGATTGTGCTCAGAGATGAATTGGCTTGTGGTCCAAGGCTGACTCCTACCCTGTGCCTGATGTTGCAATGACAGGCTATGGCTCACCTTAACTCTGGATTAAAATGAGTAACTTTGAAAAATGAATTGAGAAATGCGTTGTGAAATAGGCTGGCATGTTGACATAGTGCCTAGTGCTCTTCTCTTGCACCTTCAGAAACCTGGGTTCCAACTTTCAGGTTGCAGGAGAAAACCTGGTTTGCATGTTTTTTTTATTTGTTATGGCTTTTATCTGAATACTTTAGGTTTTACCTGCATTCATGATATGTTCAGGATACTAAACTGTTTCATGAAGGTGCTGTAGTGTTTGTGTAGTAGTGCTTTTGATTGACTGAAAACTCCAAACAGGGCTGGTTACCACCTTATATCTAAGGACCAAGTAGGCTCTGAAAACAGATGGATGGATGGATGGATATAAAAGTATTGGTTTCCAGACTCAATCTAGGGAAACCTTTGTGGTAAACTAAAAACTGAGAAATTCAAGCTTTATTTTTTTACGAATAAAGTCATCAATAAACATATTCGATTCAATTCAGTTGTCAGTCAGTCAGTCAGTCAATCAGTCATTATCCAACCTGCTGTATCCTGACACAGGGTCACATGGGTCTGCTGGAGCCAATCCCAGCCAGCACAGGGTGCAAGGCAGGAACAAATACCTGGCAGAGCGCCAGCCCATAGCAGGGCACACACACACACACACACACCAAGCACACACTAGGGACAATTTGGGATCGCCAATGCACCTAACCTGCATGTCTTTGGACCGTGAGATGGAAACTGGAGCACCCGAAAGAAACCCATGTAGACACGGGGAGAACATGCAAAGTCCACACAGGGAGGACCCGGGAAGAAAACCCAGGTCTCCTTACTGCAAGGCAGCAGTGCTACCACTGCGCCACCATGCTGCCCTAATTCAGTTGTGGTTCTTCTTAAACAGTGCTTTTCTAAAATGAGTTTCCTAAGACATATGTGCACAGAAAGCTTAAAAGCTGTGGCAAGATGTATTTTAATTATAACTGAGGAAAATGTTTTCATTATTTTGGGTTTTTAAGATATCTTCCAATTACCTTGAAATAGATTTAAGTAAATCAGTGCTCCCTGGAATGCTTTAAAGCCAGATGTTATTCAAGAAGATGAATTTGAGGCAGAACTTCAACCTGAATGAAAATCGATAAAATAACCAAAAGTTTCAAATGCACAGACACTGGACAAATAATGCATAGGTACTGTGCAAGTTGGCACGAATAAGTAAAATTTTGTTTTATTCCAGACAAGCATTACATCATTCAATATATTGTACTGAACTGGCTTATTCCAATTTTGGAGTTTAGTGGGCCTAATGTATATCCTGACAGCACAAGGCACAATGCCAAGACCGACCATGAATAGAGTGCCTACTCATCATGGACCAGTATTGCAGTGGATAGCTATATTGTGGGAAAAAGACCTTAAGAAGTAAAATTTAATCTACTTTATAAGCCATATATTTTCTAATAAAGGGAAATCTTTTGGTTTTAACATCTAATTACAGAACCAATAAGCCTGAATCATGTTAGTCTTTGGCAAAGAATAAAATAATAGTATATAATAATAATAATAATAATATAATAATAAAATAATTCTTTTTTACTTTTTGGAATAATAAATGATGTCAATTTTAGTTTCAAAATTTTTTGACATTGCGAGCACAAAATCATATTATATATGAAGTAAATAAAGACAAACTCCTTTTCAATAGTTATGCAGTGTTTATGCATAATTTTCATCCTAGTCTGCTGGGAAAAACAAGCATAATCCACAAAATGTTTTGTAGGGTATAAATGATAACCAGTAAAAGCAATAAAAAACAAAAAAAATAAAGGTCCCTCAAAATGTTTATAGAAATTTATTAAATAAAATAATTTCCACTATTATTTTAAACTGCAAATAAAAATTAGTTTCCTATAAAGGAACTTAACCTTATGTTTACTACTGAATTGTTTTTATTAACTTTTTTTTTTTTTAGAAAAGTTCCATATTTTTTGTTGGGCCTTGATGTTAGGAATATTTTCTCTGCTTCAAAGATAATGAGTTTGTAGTTTTCCATTACTTATTTTTTCATCCTTACATTATTATTCAGTCTTCCTGGAAACATTTAGTTGAAGCAAATAAGAAAAACATCCTTGTAGTCCATTCCACGACCTCTTTGCAGAGAAGGGGTCAAAAACAGGAGATCAGCACCAATAAATTATGCTTTGACACTTGAGTGAAACACCCGCTATCTAGTCTTATACACACCCATAAGGACAAGACCATCTCCAGGGTTAAAGAGAGACACAACTTTATACAGTATGTTTCACTTAAGCTGGTTTGATTGGCACCACAGTTTGACAACACTTGTTTGCTTTATTATTAGATTCCTGTATAAACGATTTATTAATTATTGGTGTCAGCAGGCTCAAACACAAAGAATCAACACTGCAGTCATTTTTACACTTAGCCACAGTCCTTCACACAAGGCCAGTTTAGAGTCAGAAATTTATCAAACCGGCTTATCCAGTTCAAGGTCACGGCGTGTCCAGAGACTATCTGATCACTATCAAGTACAGGATAGGAACCACCCCTGAACTGGAAATCTATTCATTGTAAAACATATTTACACATATGGGGCCAGTTTAAAATCACTCATTAACCTATCACATACATCTTTAGGATGTGATAAGAAGACTAGAGTGCCAAGAAAAAAAGATCACAGTGACAGGGAAAATGTGCAAACACCACACAAATAGTGCCTAGACAAGGAGTCTAACCCAGCACTCCAGAGCTGAGAGGCAACTATACCACTCCAACAGAAAAGGATTCCCTGTAACAAGACCATCATCTTTATGAGAAATGCATGCACTTAGGCTAATACACATGAACCCATTTACATGTACATCCTTTTTACTCTAGTGTCATCTGTGATAAGCACAGTGGTTTTGTTTATCAAAGTATTTGCTTAGAATAGAAGAATTCATACATTTGCGTAAGTCTATCACATACATTATGATTTAAACATTGAGTCACTTTTAAGATTCTTCCATTTGCTTAGACCAAAAAGACTAATCATTTGTCATAACCAATATCAGTCTTTTGAAATATCAAATGGCTCTCTTTTTGTTTTTGACATACTGTAGTACCTTCTAAGGACACCATGACTAACATTGTGCACATTATTAACAGGTCTTGTTTGACAGATAGCACAACTTCCTATTTTCCCTTTTAACATTTTGGGATGACTTAACTTCAGACATACCCACTTCTATCCTCTTGGCCACACAGATATGTGGTGTCCTTCTCACCCTCCACTGTTTTGTGTCTTTGCCTGTAAACCACAATTATCTGGCAGTCACTTGATGAAGCTTTGTTTAAAATGCTGATTTGACACGCTAATTTCTGATTTAAGTCTGTAGTGAATCTGTGTTCTGGCATTGTCCAGTGTAGAAAAGACTAGAAACATCTGTAGGTGGTTACAGTATACCTGAGAAAGCAATCAAAAGTTATTGGGAGAAGACGTAGTCCAGCTAGATCAATCAAAAGAGAGTTTCACGCTTACAGCAATGTGATTTGTAGTATCTATAAACAAGGTACTAAAAATAAGGAATGCGGATCACTTCTTGCAGAGAAAAAAGAAAGACCTCTGTTTAATTGTGGCCGATGGCATTACAGCAGGACTGAAAAGAACATCTCTACCCTGCTAATTAGGAAACAGGCAACTGCAAAGCCAGGGAAGGACTGAAAGAAGGCACCCTAGAGATGCTTTCATCTAAAAAATAATTTCATGCACTATAAATGAAATCGTGAATATCCAAACCTCAATGGCTAAAATAAACTAAAACCTAAAGAAACAAAGAGGTAACTATGCTGGCTTTAAGAATTCAAATGTAATACTTGACTAATGCAAATTTCTATTGTCCCTCTTTTGCTAACTTCATTTATTATGTAATAAAAGGCTTCCCTGAATAGGACTGATGCTAGGAAAGTTAAATACCAAAATCCAAGTGACAAGAAATAAGATCTATTTCAGCTCAGATTCACCACAATAAGCAAGGCTCCATTTAAGGTCTGAATAGAGCCAAAGCCACATTATTGCAAAGTCCTAACACATTTTGGAGAATAAAATAGTTAGAAACATTTAAATGGTCATGACCAAGAACATAACAATAAGCAAAATGAATGTAAGTTGCAAGCCCATCAACTTAAGGCTGACTTTGTTGAATTTGAATTGCAACCATTGGCTTCAAGGAGAAAATATTTAAACATCTACAAAAAAAATGCATTGATGCTCCTCTGCTAAAAACATTTTAGTAACACAACCAGCAAAAATGTCTTATGTCTCTTCAGAACAAGCTGTTTAAAATACTTGAATGAAAATTAAAGTGTACAATATCACGGTTATTAATAAGCATAGTTTGTAAACTGCATTGAACATGGTAGTTGCTTTGTAATGTGCCAGCATTTGTATAAGGTTAAGGTTAGTGTTAGTAAATAAGGACTGGCAACTTTTAAAAATTCATGATAGAATGTACTGCTGTGGAGGATATGTAATGAAAAGGAAACTTAGACATTTTTATAATGCATTTTTAATACCAAGCATTTATCACTCCTCTGTCACTGCTCAATGAAAGTGGTAAGTGCACACATGTATATTAAATCTAATATATATATAATTGATATGACTTGCCCTGAGAACAATCTTTCACTACTTATTTTATGCCAATCCATTTATAGAGCACACTATCATGCAACACTTTACATCAAAACAAATAAAGAATTAAAACAGTAACAATTTATAGTTGAAAGTCACTTTCAAAGTCAAAGCGAACTTTATTGTCATGTCAACCATATACAAGTATACAGATAGATGATAGCACATAGAAAGCATATAAGGACAATACGGAGAATAGAGACCCAAAGGCATTGGAGAGAAAAAAAGGCAGATAAGAGATTATGAAAGCAGTGGAATTCGAAAGGTTCAAACAAACGATGGCGCGATACAATGCAGAAAAAGGTACAGAATATGAAAGCAGTACAATTCGAAAGTATTGTAGCATCCCAGCCAGGTTAAAGCCTTTTTGGTTTTCAGTAACTGTTCGGTCTGATTGAGGGAGGGCAGAGTACAGCACGGAAGACTGATAGCGGGGTATTGGTTGATGTGGTAAGGGGTTGGAGAGGGTGCTAGAAAGTTGTGTTTGGGGATAAGAAGTCAGCAATTGTTCAAGTAAAGCTTTTGTGACACTTTATCGTGTCAGTCGCTACAGTATCAAAGAAAAGATAGAAAAGATCACATTACCAGAAACAAAAGGTGATTAATCATTAGAACCAGGTGTAATTGAAAAAACAGCAGGACAAATCGAGGTCAGAAATAAAAGGCAAAGAGTAGACAACAAAGTCTTTTCGCATTCGCATCATTCAATGGACAAAATGTGGATTTACACAATAATGGACCAAACGCTATGAGAATCTGTGGTCGCGGAACAGTTAAAGCAAAGACAAGTTGAATTTCAAAGAATACACAATATGAAGCTTTAAAGTAAAAATGCATATAATGAAATTGAAACAATTCCAAAGAAAAAAAAAATGTAATTGTATATCCGATTAACCAAACACAGGGGTTGGTGAAAGAAGCAAGCAACCTAGTTTAAATTAAAATTTAAAACAAAAAATTAAATTTAAAATTAAAATATCCAGCCATCCATCCATTACCCAACTCGCTACATCCTTACTACAGGGTCATGGGGGTCTGCTGGAGCCAATCCCAGTCAACACAGGGCATAAGGCAGGAAACAAACCCCGGGCAGGGCGCCACCCCACCACAGAAATTGTAAATATTTTAAATTAAAATATTTCCCAAAATATCTGCTTTCATACCACAAAGAATCAATAGGTCCACAGTGTAACAGCATGAAGGGCAAATAAAAAATTAAAATTAAATCTATACTAATAAAAGGCAAAGCCCTCACTGACTGACTGACTCACTGACTCACTGACTGACTCATTGACTGACTCATCACTAATTCTCCAACTTCCCATGTAGGTAGAAGGCTGAAATTTGGCAGTCTCATTCCTTATAGCTTACTTACAAAAGTTAAGCAGGTTTCATTTCGAAATTCTACGCATAACGGTCATAACTGAATCCTACTTACGTACATATATACAGCCATAGCCTGCAGCTCGGTTGCCGTGTGAGGCGGAGTTGCGTCACCCATCACCACGCCTCCCACGTAGTTGGGAGCCTGCCTATATTGTGTCCCCCATATGCATAGTGCCTGCCCATATAAAGCCGTCCATCAGAAGCAATCCAATAGACACGCTGCCGCTACGAGGCGTTTGTCATGCCTAAGACGAATACGATATTCACGAGATACAAGTTTAGTGAGAAGACGCAAGGGATAAACAAGACTTTTGATCACTTTGTAATGGAGATAAATTGCTGCTGAAGGACTGTGCTTGTGCAAACGAAGATGAGATGGTCAGGGACAGAATAGTGTTTGGCACAAACTCAGCAAAAGTGCGAGAGAAACTTTTAAGTGCCGGGTCTGAGCTAACATTAAATAAAGCCGTGGACATCGCAAGATAGCACAAGCACAGCTGAGAACCTTCGATGCATGTACTCCTAGCGGCTCACGTGAACTGACTGTGAACGCAGTACGCCGAGAACAAGCAAGAGCTCCAAAGAGCATTGAACAAAAAACGCATTACACAATTGAGACGGTAGCAAAATAATATGAAGTGAGTGACGCATACAAGCATATTCATAAATGCAGCTACTGCGGAAACAAAGCACACGGTGGAAAAAGTCAATGTCCAGCTAAAGGAAGACAGTGCAAACGAAGATGAGATGGTCAGGGATCGAATAGTGTTTGGCACAAACTCAGCAAAAGTGCGAGAGAAACTTTTAAGTGCAGAGTCTGAGCTAACATTAAATAAAGTCGTGGACATCGCAAGATCGCAAGAGATATTCGCGAGATACAAGTTTAATGAGAAGACGCGGGTTATAAACGAGACTTTTGATCACTTTGTAACAGAGTTAAAATTGCTGGTGAAGGACTGTGCTTATGCAAACGAAGATGAGATGGTCAGGGATAGAATAGTGTTTGGCACAAACTCAGCGAAAGTGCGAGAGAAACTTTTAAGTGCCGGGTCTGAGCTAACATTAAATAAAGCCGTGGACATTGCAAGATCACACAAGATAGCACAAGCACAGCTGAGAACCTTTGATGCATGTACTCTGAGTGGCTGAACAAGCCTTTGTAGACATATCAATATGAAAGCAAGGTGTAAAGCTTAAGTTAAATTAAATTCATAGACACGCTGCCGCTAAATATTCGCAGGCAAATCCACAACTTAATACCGGGAATGCCTGTTAAACATCTTAGGTTCACGAATTCTGATTTGGGTAGTGAACACTTTGATGAATGAAACCTGTTATCTTTACAATGGTTGACAAACCAATGTAAATGTAACTTCAACACAACACATCCTCCAAATATGAACCTGATTGAAATAAATAATGATAATCAAATACTTGATGACAGCAACACTCATAACAGTCACAAAACAATTACATTGACAATCATGTTACATTATTTTTAAAATGTTTTCTTTTCTTTTTCATAACTTCTTTAACACACTACTTCTCCACTGTGAAGCGCAGGTATTTTGCTAGTTAAAAATAAAATTGAAATTGAAATTTAAAACTAAAATTGAAATTTTAAATTTTAATATTTTAAATTAAAATATTTCCCAAAATATCTGCTTTCATACCACAAAGATTCAATAGGTACATATGTAACATAGAGTTTTATTAAAAAAATCATGGGTGTGACTGAGATATCAGAAATAAAGGTAGGCATCAATATGAGACATTTGAAAGTACATTTAAAAGATATTCTAATGAACAAGAAGTGATCTGGGCCTATTTAAAAATAAATTTGAGATATCTCAGATTGTATTTTACATATCTCAAAATAGACGTGCAATTATTTCAAGTTAAGTTGTAATGAATTTCTGATCTCATGAAAATCTGAACTTATTTTTAAAAGCATCTATGGCTTCTCTAAACTCTAACTTGGTTTGCCAAATATATACACAAACATGAATTTGAAAAAAAAATGTTGATAGCTATTTTATATTATGTAATGTGGGGAAATCTCAGTGATGTGAAAAGTTAGATTACTTCAAACAGGGATTATTTGCTGCTTTTACCCAGCTTCCCCCAAACAAGTTTTCTCTATGGGAAAAACTCAATATTCTCTCTCCAGATTGTATTTTATTCAGGCTAAATCAAGTACGCATAAGCCACACTTATGACACTTAGCTTGCTGCACCATATTAGCTCGATGGCAGCAGTCTTAACTCCCATTCATGCAATGTTATCTTAGGCAATCTTAAGCTATTTATCTCGACTATTTTTTCAGTTTTAATGACTGTGATGGCACTCTGTTGCAATATGCAAAATAGATTGATTTAGTGACTTGAATATCCAAAGAAAATAATGTTTAAGAATTGATTAGATCTTAGTGACCAATGAATCTTGAAGTAGAGGTAAGGTAAGTCTATTCTTCAAATTTGAAAATATTTTGATACTTTTTCATTATACAGTATTTTGACAAAATTAGCAAAATAACCATACCCTAGTCTAAACTCACACAATCTTTTCTTCAGGATACCAGTAGCAGTAGGCTGCCTGCCAGGATTTCAAGTGGCAATTCATTTGAATACAATGTAAACACATGTTGATTGTATGCATAATGTCTGACACATACTGATCCCTGGAGTATGAAATGGTAGTTTCTGAATGAGGAAATAGAAATTTTAGCAGAAAAAATCAAAGTGGTTACATATAAATCTGCAACACACAAATGATGCTAAGGGATTAGACAAAGCTCAAGATGAACAGATTTAACAGAGGTCAGATTTCCTTCTTCTGATTATATTTCTAGTGTAAATATGATAAATTCTGTTTAAAACGAAAAGCACTTGGACTCAAGTGGTCGGAAGTGAAGTGGGATACTGCAATTGTTTTATTGTCTGGTGGTTTTCTGGAATGTCTTTAACAGTATTTCCTTTTATTCTTTATAATGTTTTGGCAAAAAAGTATCTGTTTTGTTTAACTGTTCTAAACACATAACAATTTCTACACCATTCTGGAAAATAAAGAATATGCATACTCCATCTAGCACAGACTAAATCCGAGGATGAAACAATGTGAGGCAGTATGACTAACTACACAAACACAATTATGTATGCATCTAGTGTACGACAGATATAGGATATGGGCTAACATAACATAAAATTACATTATTATAGCTGTCTAATCCTCCTTAAAGTCACCAGGGCACCTGTGTCTATCTTGGCAGCACTGGTGAGACAGGGCCTACTCAAGAACACCACCACAATAACATTCACATTGGTTTATTTTGGAATTGCCTAAGAAACATGTACACCTTTGGTATATGTGAAATTTACTTTATTTTTGTTGTCAATACGCTAATACTTTAAAGCTTTAGTAGCTATAACCTGCATGTCAGTCATAATTTTAACATCTGTGTAAGTTAAAGAAATGTGATTCATTCTTCAGATAGCAGTGTGGCCTGTAAAAGATATAGAAGAAGATTTAAACTTTATCTGTATTAACACACAGCTGAATAAATTAGACGAACCAATAGCTTCAGCCAGGAAAAGAACAAACAACACAAGTGACTCATGTAGATTAGAGTTTTCCTTAAACCCATGTTTTATAATCACAGAAGAGCTCATTGTTTACTCAGTGAGTCACTACCAGATTCTTTTTGTTTTATTTCTTCTTTGGTCATTACCTTTATTCCCTATGAAATGTGGTATTATTCTATATTGTTTAATATTTATGTGTCAGAAAATTTCTCAAGAAACAGCTAACAGCCTCATAATAAGACATGTTTGACTAAGGTAACAATATATACTGCTCAAAAAAATTAAAGGAATACTTTTTAATCAGAGTATAGCCTCAAGTCAATGAAACTTCTACGCTATTGATCTGGTCAGTTAAGTAGCCGAGGGGGTTGTTAATCAATTTTAGCTGCTTTGGTGTTAATGAAATTAACAACAGGTGCACTAGAGATGCAACAATGAGACAACCCCTAAATCAGGAATGGTTTAACAGGTGGAGGCCACTGACATTTTTCCCCCCTCATCTTTTCTGACTGTTTCTTCACTAGTTTTGCATTTGGCTATGGTCAGTGTCACTACTGGTAGCATGAGGCGATACCTGGACCCTACAGAGGTTGCACAAGTAGTTCAACTTCTACAGGATGGCACATCAATACGTGCCATTGCCAAAAGGTTTGCTGTGTCACCCAGCACAGTCTCAAGGGCATGGAGGAGATTCCAGGAGACAGGCAGTTACTCTAGGAGAGTTGGATAGGGCAGTAGAAGGTACTTAAGCCAGGTGTCTGCTCCTTTGGGCAAGGAGGAATAGGATGAACACTGCCAGAGCTCTACAAAATGACCTCCAGCAGGCCACTGGTGTTAATGTCTCTGACCAAACAATCAGAAACAGTCTTCATGAGGGTGGCCTGAGGGCCCAACATTCTCTAGTGATCCCTGTGCTCACTTCCCAGCAACATGGAGCTCAATTGGCATTTGCTATAAATTACCAGGATTTGCAGGTCCACCACTGGTGCCCTGTGCTTTTCACAGATGAGAGCAGGTTCACCCTGAACACATGTAAGAGAAAGGGTCTGGAAAAGCCGTGGAGAACGTCATACTGCCTGTAACATTGTTCAGCGTGACCGGTTTGATGGTGGGCCAGTGATTATCTGGGGAGGCATATCCATGGAGGGTCGCACAGACCTGTACAGGCTAGACAATGGCACCTTGACTGCTATTAGGTATTGGGATGAAATCCTTGGACCCATTGTCAGACCCTATGCTGGTGCAGTGGGTCCCGTTTTCCTCCTGGTGCACGACAATGCCCGGCCTCATGTGATGAGAGTATGCAGGCAGTTACTGGAGAATGAAGGAATTGATACCATTGACTGGCCCCCATGCTCACCTGACCTAAATCCAATAGAACACATCTGGGACATTGCTTCAGTCTATCCAACGCTGCCAGGTTGCACCTCAGACTGTCCAGCCGCTCAGTGATGCTCTGGTCCAGATCTGGGAGGAGATCCCCCAGGATGCCATACTTCCGTCTCATTAGGAGCATGCCTTGACATTGTCAGGCATGCATACAAGTATATGGGGGCCATACAAACTACTGAGTATGATTTTCAGTTGCTAGCCTGCTGTATCATTTTTTCACTTTGATTTTCAGGGTGTCTTTGACTTCGGCCCTTTGTAGGTTGATAAAACGATGTGGCATCCTTTCGTTCCTAACACCTTACCCAGTCCATATCAGTATAGATATCCAGTAGGATTTTTTTTCCCATTGAGATCTGATATGATTCGAAATTGTTCCTTTAATTTTTTGGGCAGTTTATATATATATATATACTGTATATATACAGGGTGACACAGAAAAACGGGAACTTTTGAAATGCGTAGTGGCAGCCATGTACAGTTGGCAGCACTGCGGAACAGGGACCTTGAGCTGTAAACAATCTCGCCATTTAGTAATTTAGTAATCAATTGCAAGGCAATCAATGGCAGCTAGGTGAGAATTGTTCGGTAACTGTGTCATCTCAAGATTCGGTGACATTCCCTGGCCCTCACGATCACCGGATTTGTCCATTTGTGATTTTTTCTTGTTGGGCTACCTTAAGAGTCGGGTCTAAACGACTCGGCCAAGGACACTGAATGAATTGAAACAAAGAATTCAAGACGAAATTTGTGGTATCCCAGCTGAGATGTTGCAGCGATCAATGGGAAACCTCAACAGCAGATTGGAAGAATGCATACGTACAGGAGGACGCCATCTACAGGACGTAATTTTCAGACATTGATAATTTGGATTACTGTCTCTTAAAAGGCACGTTGTAGTGGTTCGATTGCTGTCAATAAAATTTTTTTGTTGGATTTCTTCTATTTTTATTGGGTTTTTCAAAAGTTCCTGTTTTTCTGTGTCACCCTGTATATACATATACATGTATCATCAGTGTTAAATTAATACTTTAAGAGTTTATATATGGAAATGTAGTTGTTTAGGAAAAAAGAAACTGGTGTCACTTCATATACTGTATTTTAGGAGTAGAACTAGTAGTAGTAGTAGTAGTATTGTCAAGTGGTTACAGTACAGTGGAATTATTCCTTGCATGTCCAACCAACATGCAACAAGACCTCACTCTCTGACACCAAGATAAATAGAATTACATTATCTGAAAAGTTGTTAAAAAAGTGAGAAAAATGCCAATATAGTCAAAATATATAGAGAAATACCACTTAATCATAGAATAATCAATAGGACAACACATTTAAAAAGACAACAATCATTTAATGATGAAAATTAAGTGTCACCTAGCATGTTGTCACCTAGGAATGCAAGTTATTGTGTGTTTGTTCTGAAAGATTTATATGTGGCTTAATGACCAAGGCATTGGACTTTAATCCATGAGGCTGCCTGTTAATCCCCACCTCCATTCCACAGTTTGACCTTGATCAAGGCATTTAATCTGGTCAAGTGTCCTCAGTGCAAAAAAAAAACCCCAAATATATATATATATATATATATATATATATATATATATATATATATATATAGATCAATGATGAAAGGACTGGGAGAGAGAGCATGTAGACAGCATTATCTTCCCCGGATTACTAGATGACAGCCCCACTGGGTTGCAGCATTACCTCAGATTCCCACTCAGCCCTGTTGGGTACCGTGGATACCACCAGGATGTGCTGCAGAGACCGGGAAGCCCTACCTCATGGGGCTTCCACCTCACCTGGAAGTGCTTCTGGGTGGTAGATAAAAGGAGCTGCCTGCCTCAGTTCCAGGAACCAGAATCTGGAGGAGGACAACAATACTTGCATGAAGGAGTGGGGGGAGGCGGTAAGAGAAAGAAAAGAAAGACAAGAAAAGACAAGGCATTACGAAGTGCTGTATATTGAGTGCTATACTTGTGTTATTGGTAGTGAGAAATGCTTAAGGAGAAGAGTGTGCCATAAATAAGAACTCTTGTGGTTTTACACTTGTGTCCGAGCCTGCTTGTGTTGATTGTTTGGGGAGATGTAGCGCTCCCTGGTGTCCACTATATATATTGAATCAGAAAGTATTCAGATTCCTTCACTTTCAACACACATTATATACATTTGCCATTTACCCATCAATCTGCACTCAATAATCCATAATGATGAACTGAAAACATGTTTTCGGAAGGGTTTGCAAATTTATTAAAAATCAAAACTAAAATCTTTCCTTTATAAAAGTATTCAGACTCATTGCTGCGGAACTCCAATTTGTGTTCAGGTGCATGCTGTTTGCTTTAATTATCTTTGAAATGTGTCTAAAACTTGATGGGAGTCCAGCTGTAGCAAACTGAACTGATTGGACATTGTTTACAAAGGCACACACCTATAATGTCCCATAATTCACACTGCATGTCAGGAGAAAACCCAGACCAGAAGTCCAAGGAACTCTCTGTAGACTTCCTTGGTCAAATTCTGGTGAGGTATAGATCAGGGCAAAGGAAGGGACAAGGGTATAAAACCATTTCTAAAGCTTTGAGTATTCCCTGTAGCACAATGGCCTCCGTAATTGTGAACTGGACGCAGTTTGCAACCATGAGGACTCTTCTGGCCTAACTGAATAACTGACAAGAAGGTCCTTGGTCAGAGTTGCCAGGAGTGCGGTTTTCTTGCTCAACTGGGCTATTTTTGATCTTGGTCTGCAAGAAAAAATGGCCTTTCACTGGTTGCATTTTGGGCTACTTTTTTGAAAAAATAATTCTTTTTCTGGGCTAACTCTCCTCCACCAGATTTTTGCCATATTTTTCATCCGTCTGGTAGCCCTTCCACTGCTATTTAAAACCGTATATGTTCTTTAATGTTGTAAAATTCCTGATCACCCTCATTGGGTGATGTTATATACCATTTCTATCAGTCTGAAATTTCTCTGAGGGGCGCCAGCACAACTCAGGCTTTGATAGTATGTACCTAAACTTCTTGCTCTGACACCGCTTCCTGCTTTCCAATTTGTCATGTTGTCTATCTCAGGTATTGGGCTATTTATAGGTCAGGGAGACAAGTCAGAATTGAGAGGAGGATGAACATAGTCAAATACAGAGATGTCCTTAAAGAAAATGTACCCCAGTGTGCACTCATCCTCAGACTTGGGCAACAGATAACCTTTCAGCATAACAATAACTCAAAGCATACAGCCAAGATAAACTGGAATGGCTTTGGGAGAAGTCTCTGATTGTCTTTGAGCGGCCCAGCCAAAGCCCAAACTTAAAAACTCAATAGAACCCTACATGGAGAGACCTGAATATGTCAGTTTACAGACACTTCCCATTCAAACTAATGGGTCTTGAGAGAATCTGCCAGGAAGAATGGTATAAACTGCCCAAATCTAGGATTGCAAAGCCTTTACAGACTTACCCTAGAAAACTCAAAGCTGTAATTACTACCAAAGGGGCTTCTACAAAGTACTGAATTAAAGGTCTGAATACTTATAAATGAAATTTCAGTTTTTAATTTTTGATAACATGTTTTCACATTGTCAGTATGGGGTTTTAAGTGTAGAATGATGGGAAATAATTTATCCATTTCCAATGAAATGTACAACACAATAAACTGAGCTGAAAGTGAGGGGGTCTGAATACTTTCTGAATTCACTGTATATGTACTACAACTCTGTATTAGTAAAGTGCCTTTTGATGATACAGTAATCCCTCCTCGATCGTGGGGGTTGCGTTCCAGAAACCCCCCGCGATAGGTGAAAATCCGTGAAGTAGAAACCATATGTTTGTATGGTTATTTTTATATATTCTAAGCCCTTAGAAACTCTCCCACACTGTTTATAAATATTCTCCGCACAGTTATACAGTAAACCCTTGTTTATCGAGGTTAATCCGCTCCAGACAGATAAATGAATTTCTACGAAATAGGATTCTTTATTTATAAATCTAATATTTTCACAGTTAGAGCATAGAAAACCTGTTTACGACCTTATAAATACATTTTTTAACATTATTAGAGCCCTCTAGACATGAAATAACACCCTTTAGTCAAAAGTTCAAACTGTGCTCCATGACAAGACAGAGATGACAGTTCTTTCTCACAATTAAAAAAATGCAAACATATCTTCCTCTTCAAAGAAGTGCGCGTCAGGAGCAGAGAATGTCAGAGAGAGAGAGAAAAGTAAACACTCAAAAATCAATAGGGCTGTTGGGCTTTTAAGTATGCGAAGCACCGCGATAAAGCGGCCGCAATGAAGGGATCAATGTGAAGGTAGTCTTTCAGCATTTTTTAGAGGACCGTCCGTATCTTCTAAGCAAACAGCCCCTCTGCTCACACCCCCTTCGTCAGGAGCAGAGAATGTCAGAAAGAGTGAGAGAGACAGAGAAAAGCAAACAATCAAAAATCAATATGGGCTGTTAGAGCTTTTAAGTGTGCGAAGCACCACGCGGGAAGCATATCATATATCATTGAGGAGTTTTATTTAATATGTAATACGTGCTCTGATTGGGTAGCTTCTCAGCCATCCGCCAATAGCGTCCCTTGTATGAAATCAACTGGGCAAACAAACTGAGGAAGCATGTACCATAAATTAAAAGACCCATTGTCCGCAGAAATCCACGAACCAGCAAAAAATCTGTGATATATATTTAGATATGCTTACATTTAAAATCCGCGATGGAGTGAAGCCGTGAAAGTCGAAGCGCGATATAGCGAGGGATCACTGTACTTAAAATCGAAATGTATTATTTAAAATGAAGATTTTTTTGTATGATGCTGGCTTAGGGTGGTTATAAACAAGCCACTTAATCTGACTGGACTCCCACATGCAAATAAACTATATGGTATGCTGGAAGAAACCCATGCAAATAGGGAAGGGGACTTGAAAGGAGAACCTCCAGCCAGTGTCAAATGCACAGGCCAACACGAACATTAAATTTCAGGAAATGCGTTGAAAGGAATACAATAAAATCAGATCTGGACAGTGAATATTGTTTGAAGGATAGTCTGGCTGGTAAGAAGGTGTGGAAGTTGTGTGAGGCATTAGTCATGGCATTGGGGCTGCCACAGTGGCTCCCTTTTTCCTGGAGGTTTTTCATAAGACTCCTTCCAGCTTTGTGCCATCCTGATGGTGCAAGCATTAAGGTCTGTAAAAAAGAGGCTAAGGATATGAAGTACCTTTGATTATAGTTTTCATCGTTATATTTGATTAATGTTAGGATTTTAAATGAGCCTGTGGTCAAGAATTATGCATTTTAGTAAAACATTTACTAAATATGAAATCTAAAGACTGAAGCTTTATGAAGAGGGTGGTGTAGTGCAGTATGTCATCTTCTTATGAGCATTCAAAGTGCCCTCAAGGGGCTTTATGTATGTTAAACGTTACTTATGAATTCCTACTGATTCACTGAATGACATGGAGGCTCATAAATGGATTAGTATTCAAACCATAAGACAAATTCCAGTACAGATTCAATTACTTTTTTATTGCTATTAGGGGGCTTTGCCCTCTGCTCGCTTTGCTTGCTAACCCCCACCCCCCCACTCCCCCCTGGGACACGCTATGCACCAGCCACTTTGCGTCGCTGGCGCTCACATTGTTGAAGGGCGGTGGAACGCATTCTAAGGAAATGCGGATGGATCAGCTGCTCCTGCTGCCGAGCTGCGTGTTCTGCTTGTCGCACTGCTCGCCGATCCTTTAAAAGCCTGTACAGTTGCTGTCCTTTTGTCTTACTGCCTTGTCTTGAGGGAAGTTAAAGTGTCTCTCGCGGGACGTTAAAGTGTCTCTCACAGAACATTAAAGTGTTTTCCGAGAAGATCACGTCTCAACCCAAGATTTTTCAGGGAGATATGTAACCATCTCTTTATATAGTGCATCCTTTTATCCAGCTTTAGAACTGATTTGAGCAAACATTGGGTACAAAACAGGAACCAGCTCTGGGTAGAGTGCCAGTACACCACTGGACAAATTTAGAGCCACCAATGAACCAAGCATGCAAGTCTTTTAAAATTGGAAATAACCAAAGTAGGGCAAAAAAGGCACAAAGACACAAAGGAGAATGTGCAAATATATGGAGTGCCCAGGCTAGAATGAATAGTTATAACACCCTGTGTTCTAGAGATGTGTGTGACACAGCAGCACTATCTTGCTTCCTTATACAGTATACCTGTATACATCCATCCATTTTCCAACCCGCTGAATCTGAACACAGGGTCACGGAGGTCTGCTGGAGCCAATCCCAGCCAACACAGGGCACAAGGCAGGAACCAATCCCAGGCAGGGTGCCAACCCACCACAGGGCAAACACAAACACACACCAAGCACACACTAGGGCCAATTTAGAATCACCAATCCACATGTCTTTGGACTGTGGGAGGAAACCGACACAGACATGGGGAGAACATGCAATCTCCACGCAGGAAGGACCTGGGAAGCGAACCCTGGTCTCCTAACTGCGAGGCAGCAGCGCTACCACTACGCCACCCTACCTGTACACAGTACATTGGAATTCTTATTGACATGACTTCTGAGAGTTATAGTAAAATAAAAAGTGAGAATGTAAAGTATAGAAACATAAGATTACAATGAGAAATGCCCAGAAAATTTGTAGTAGAAAGTGAGTGTTGAAGACTTTGTCTCTAGATAAAGGAGTACAGTCATACAGCTTGATTGCTTAGGCTATTCACAACATATTAAAATCCTCCTGTTTTTAAAAACTCTGCATTGCAAAGGCATTGTGAAGGTGTTCACTATAAAAGAATTTGGTACTTAAAGTTAATGTTTTTTTTTTGTTTGAGCTTGACGTAAATGGAATCCTTAGCAAGGCACTTAATCTGCCTGTTATCAAAAATAATAAAAAATGAGAACTTGAAAAACAGAGTTGTGTTAGTGCAGAGTCCTGTGATAGTGTTCTCCAAAAGAAGTCCTACATAAAATAAAAGTTATCTGATTGTCCTTTTTGTATGACTTTGATGTAAAACTCAAGTTAGTAATTGAACAAACCAGATTCGACTAAACAATTAAACAGCACAAACCTTCTCTGTCCATTAGTGTGTAACAAATAAAACTTAAAGAGAACTCTAATGGTGGTATGTGCCAGCATGGCAGGCTCATAAGTGGCTGTGAATGATGTCAGAGGTGGAATCCCTGTGATGAGGGTCAATGTGACAAGGGGTTAGCATTTGTGTTTAAAACAGGAGCATCTATTACCTCCCCCACACATACACCACAAGTACATAAAACAGAGCTGGCAGTGACTCCAGCAGCAAATGCCGGCTAGCAATGAACAACTTCCTGACCACGTCAACGTTGCCGCAGTGCTGCTCTGCTGTAAAGAAGCTGCCACACCCAAGCGTAGCTATTTTTGGGCAGTATGATTATGCCCCAGCTGTATATTTAAAAAAAATACAATTTTAAAAACATAAATTAAAAAAATACAATTTAAAAATCAGAATGATATTCTGTGTTATTATGCAAACATTTAGCTATTACCTTTGCATTTAAAGTTCTACTGAGATGGATTTTTTTGTTATGTGAAATGGAAAAAATGTGACTTCTTTGTACTTACTGTAATAAAAATACTGCCAAATATTGTAAAAGCAAACATTGTCTTTCTATAAATAATTAGTAGATACTGTACATTGCATTTTACTTTGGAACAGTTTGTTCTGTTGTTTTGTTATTTTTGCAAGTCTTTGCCTTTTTAGTCTTAATGGTACTGATAATGCCAAAGGATATTCATCCATGCATTATCAGTCCTCTTCATCCATTTCAGGCTTGCATCCCTGGACAGTGGGGTAGTGTTTTGTGGGGCACATTCATGCATGTGTACACACTGGGCAGATCTTTGGTGCCAAGTAGCCAGAGCTACTTGTCTTTGGGATGTTGAAGAAACACCAGAGCACCTGAAGAAAAATGCACAGACACACAGGGAAAATGCAAATTCCATACTGACAGTGCATGGAGTGAGATTCAAAGTCACTCTCATAGAGTTTTGAAGAACAGCTGTGCTATCCATCAAAGAATATCCAAGGTTCAGTTTCCTTCAAGCATCTACATGTATTTTCCAAGTATCTTTCATGGCAAGGAAGGCTCACAATCTTTCTTTTAAAAGCATCATTTTGTGTTAAGAAAGCTTTGCATTGAAAGTTTTCACAATCTCTTATTGTATATTCTTTCTTTGACTTCTTCTTTTCTTATCTCAGTTCATTCTTTTAATGCAGTTTCACAGCCTCTTGTGAGAGGAATTTACTCTCATTACTGCCACTAGAAACCATAGGAACCTATCAAACTGAAGTTCATCAATGAGTGCTTGCAGTGGGCATCAGAATTGTGCATTCAGTAGTGCCGCTCTCTCATCCCTCCACAGTCCTGGATTCAGATCCCATCATGGTCACCATCCATGCATTTTCCATATTCTAGCTATGTACTCCAGCTTTCCCCCCAATATACAGATTAGATTGCCTTATTTCAGTGAATATGGGTGTATGCATTAGTGTGTTCTGTGACCACATCCTTTACACCAAATGCTGAAAGGATTCAGGCATTCCATTTTCCATAATCCTGTAAAGGAATAAAATGGTACTAATAATAACTGGACAGATAACACAAGGCAGAAATTGTTCCTGGATGGGATTTCAATCTTTCTCAGAGTGCACTCTCACACAACCACATACACATACATGCACTATTCTCATTCAGAATTATCATTCAGCCTATCCAGTATATCTTTGGCATGTTGGGGGAACACACTGTAGTATTGGAATTATCCTTCCTGAAGATGCAGAAGTTCAAACTCAGATTAGGTAATGGATACTGAATACAGCTCCAAGATGTGGGATGACAGCACTCTGATAACTGCACTACCTGGCCATTCATAGGAATGTACATACACAAGGGTGGACAAAAGTAGATCTATGGTTGTGAGTATGGAAGCCGAACACTTAAACGATTGTACCTAAGTGAACTGTGCCATCGTGACATTCTTTTAAGTTAATAAACTTAATAAAGCTATTGTAATAATCACAATCTGCATGTCTTTTTTCTTACAAACAACTGTAAACCTAAGTTTGCCCACCCCTGTATATACACACACACACACGCACACACACACAGTTATTTGTCCATAACTGTGGCTATATTCTTTTCAGAGCTGAAGACATCATTCCAATAGGATGTGAGCTGTTCTGAGATACCAGCAACCTGAGAAGGTAACTCGAGTCTTATCATGTTCTAATCTCCTCACTGTAAGCTTAGCATACACTTAGAAGGACTTAACGACTTTCACAATGTTTTAGTAAACTTTCATTGTCAGATGCCTTTTTGGCTTGTCTCTCTAAGCATCAGCATTTAAAAGGCTCCACATTTTCATGCCAAATTTGAAAGCATTTAATTAACCTTCACAAAATCTTGTCTGATTTCATCATATCTTCCACCTTCTCATCAAGGTTTACTGCTTCCACTAAAAGATTCTCTGTTTATTATTATGAACTATGATTTTGAGGTTTTATTTGGTCTCAAGCTTTATTCTTATTCTTGAGAACATTTGCCATCCTTTTCAACAAACCATTACAGATTGTTACAGGTAATTAACTTTCTGACATCAGCCTTCCTCTCCCTATCTGAATGAATTGAATAAGCATACTGAAGCCAGGTATAAATTGCCACATGCACATTATACTGAAATCCTTCTTCGCCATGTTGTCTTTTAAATTAGTTGCTCCTTTTTCATTTGTAATGCACTGTCCCATTGAGTTTACTGCACTGTCAGTTTCATCTGTTATGCACATTTAGAAGATTGTTTGAATCATAATGCACTAGAATGAGGTGAATTATGTTTAAAATACTTTATGATCATTCTGACTACAATGTAAAATAAAGATTGCACTAAACATTAAGAGGGTAACATAAGTTGCTTCGTGTGTGTGTGTGTGTACCATGCAATCACTCGGCATTGTGCCCAAAGTTATTAGAATAGGTGCTAGCCCCTTTTGACCCAGAATTGAATTCTATAAGTTTAGAAATGGATGAATAGCTCAGATGGCTGCACTTTTTACACAGCTATAGTTTAATATATCCATTTCCCAGAACTGGAAAATATCACTAATAAAATAGATAAATACTGTTTGTAATGGTCTGCCTTTTCAAAACAGTGCATTATAATGTTCCGAACAGCATCATTTCAAGAGTCATTTCAAAACACAATGGGACCATACAATCGATAGCTGTCCCCCTTATTCTCTTATGTCTTGAAGGATTACTAATGCTCGTTATCCACGTATCCATTTTTAATTACACACAGTATTCTCATAATTATTAATCAATTACTGGGTAAAGTTCACATGTTAATGAAAATTAAAATCAATGAAATCATTACATTTCACCACGGTCCACAACATCTGGTGTTGTAACCTTAAATTTGAAAACACCAAAAATGGAGTAGATGAATTCCTTAAAAAGAATAAGACCCTGACTAAAGAAAATCCACATACCTTGTTGCAGCAACATTCGCCGTTTTTACCAGGAGAAAGGATAATCTCCCCCGTGGGAATGAGATGAATTTTCAGCTCCATCTTAAAAGAGATGAGGACTCAAAACAAGGATGGGACAAAAGTCTGGAAGAGCACAAGGCCTCTTAAATGGAAGAGCACCATAAAAATCCTAGGAGTGTGTTTAGTTGTTCTTCCTGGTCTAAAGATGTTACCTGGAGCAATACTGAATGTGAAGTGCGTGTGCCCAGGAGCTTGATGTAATGTATATGTCGAGTGCCGATGCTTGTTCCAGACCTCCTGTAATTAATGTTCCCATTCAATAGCTCAATGCTCCTGGGTTCATTGCAGAGTTTCCTTGAAGACCTTTCCTAAACATGCCGCATCCTGCTTTGCTCTTCAAATATAAATAAAAAAGCAGAGGACTTCCCTTGTTAAACAAGACATATCCTTGCTTCCCGCTTCTTTTTCCAAAAAGACAATAATAATAATAAACAAAAAAGAAAATATATCTGGCCAGTGTGAAAACTTGAGAGTAAGTAATGTTTAGTGTTTTTCAGTTTAGAGCTGGCTAATGTTCTCCATTGCTGTGTTTGTTGGCACTGGAGGTTTACGGAAAACTGACTGCAGTCTTTTATGTGCCATTCTGGCATCATCCAGCATTGTGCACTACAAGAAGGAATTCTTTTTGTTATTGTTAAAGAAACAAATTCTTGGAGGCAGCTTTCCTTTGGGGTGTAGGGAAGTGGCCACCTTTGTAATCTTTAACTGCATGTTTTCCTGGGCATTCTTAGCAGACATTTCTTTGACATGATTCAGGTTCTGTTAGTCAGAATCAACTCATTCATCCTTCTAAACCTGCTCTCTCCATTTCCTCAAACATGGTGGGACTAAACTAAGGCAGAATCCAACCTTGAAAAGGATGTCAGTTTGCCAACTAAACTAACTCACATATAGAGTTACCAATAAACTCTGCAGTATGTGAGAAGAGAGAGGGAGAGGTTGGGGAGCATGGGCTGATAGCACGTTGCCATACCCACCTCATGATGAATCATCTGGATTTGGACCCATATGCAGTGGTTGACACCTCAACACCACACTGGAACAGTGTGAGGTTTTCTTTTTTTTTTACGATGGCTGGAGTGTCTGCAATCCTGCCACCAACCTCCAAGTTTTCCCTGTAGGTTGGAGGACTTGCTTGCAGGGCTAGATGCAGATTAACATTATATTCAGCATGAAGCAATTGCACGTTAAAGGTCTTGCTCAAGGCCTAATGGACTAGAGGAACTTCTGGCATTTTACAGGATTCGAACCAGCAACTTTCTGATTACCAGAGCAGATCCTTAGCCTCAGAGCCACCACTGTGCCCACTATGTGATAAGAAACCCACACAAATATGGAGAGAACCTGATAGAAGAACCTCCAGCCAGTGTCAAATCCTGGGCCCAATTTCAGGCAATGTGTTCAATTGGCTAAAATAAAATCAGATCACTAATCTGGATGGGGAGGTCTGACTGGCAAGAAGTTGACAAGGGTAAAGGTAATTACCAGCATAATGCTGGGCATTGGTGCTAGCAGAGAGGCACTCTTTTTTCATGTAGGCTTTTTGATTTAGATTTTCCTATAGAAGCATGCATTTTGTATTAAAACATATACTAAATATGAAATTCAAAAGACTGAATCTTTACAAAGTGTATGGTGCATTATAATACTGGGTCAGGTGTATCATCTTCCTATGATCATTTAAATTGCCTGCAAGGGGCTCTACACTGAGGAATTCAGACTGATTCACTGAACGACATGTGCACTTAGAAATGCATTAGTGTTCAAACCATATTTAAAAATTCCAGTATAGGTTGAACTTCAAATTGCTATATGTAACCTTTCCTTTATTTAATGAATCCTCAATTCTAAATTCCGCAAGCATTGGTTACAAAACAGGAACCAGCTCTAGATATGGTGCCAGTACATGACTTTGAGACACCTTTAAATTAAGCCTGGAAGTCTTTTGGGGCTGGGGTATAACCAAAGAACCAGGAAAAAGGCCCAAAGATACAGAGAGAACATACAATTATAGGGAGTGCCCAGCTAAAAATAAAATGTTCCGACACTTCCTAAAAAAATGGAATTTGTATTTAAGATCAGTTTCAATAATTCATTAAAATGTCATCTGATGCTGTAATGTGACCAGACAGTGATGCAAACCCCAGTGTCCTGGATATGTGTGCGCTGCAGCAGCACTAACCATCATGCTACCTTATATATACAATACAGTATTCTTATTGACTTTGATTTCCGAGAGTGCTAGTAAAATAAAAATTGAGAATGTAAAGTATAGAAACATACGATTACAATGAGAAATACCCAGAAAAATGTTTGTATATAGTGAATGCTGAAGAATCTGTCTCTAGATAAAGAAATACAGTCATACATGTTGATTACTCAGGCTATTCTCAATATACTACAGAAAGGAGCATTTATGAAAATTTTAACAAGCAACCTACAAAGCAAATGAACTCTAATCTTGAAAACTTTATTTCAGGATCCGAACTGTTGTTTGAATCTTAGCTTTAGGTTCAGAAGCACTAGTTCTTGGACTGGCATTAGTCTGTAAAAAAATGTTTGCCAGTCCACGAAATGGCAGGCATAGCCATTATATTAAAGCTGTTGTTTTCCACAAATGATCCGTAAAAAGCAGTGTATAAAATGGCACAGGTCCACAGAGCTCTTTCTGTATAAAATCCAGAAGCAATATGCTGCAATGTGATTCAAGCTGCTCAGTTTCTAAGAGGGAGCCCTTACCCACCCCACTAACCGTCAATCAAATGTTGATAAAACAAGTTGCTCAAAACCCAACTCCAGTACACAAAAAGGCAGTAAATTTAAAAATGGATCACTTGTCAAAAAGGTGGAAATTCACTGCACTAAGGAGGATGGGGCACCAATCCATCTCGGTGGACACTTATGAGCACATTCAATCTCACTTACAATTAAGACCACAATTGCAATTACAACAAGACCAGTTATCTGACCATGCATATTCTTAAAGAGGGTGAAGAGAAATATGAGCATCCAGTCAAGATAAACACCTACTTGAACATGGGGCCAGATATACAAACTTCACACAAGTCTCCTGGAGCTGTGAGGCAATATCTTCTTATTACCACACCAACATGTTTCCATCTTATTCTTCTTTTGGCTGCTCCCGTTAGGGTCGCCACAGTGGATCATCTTCTTCCAGATCTTTCTGTCCTCTGCATCTTGCTCTGTTACACCCATGCATGTCCTCTCTCACTACATCCATAAACCTTCTCTTAGGCCTTCCTCTTTTTCTCTTGCCTGGCAGCTCTATCCTTAGCATCCTTCTCTCAATATACTCAGCATCTCTCCTCTGCACATGTCCAAACCAACATAATCTCGCCTCTCTGACTTTGTCTCCCAACCGTCCAGCTTGAACTGATCCTCTAATAAAAGCAAGAAATTATGCATCTTTAAGAAATTGGCAGCACTTTTTGCATAACACTGTTCCATTCTGTGCTCCTGCGATTTTAAATCCCAGCCTAGTTTCTGTCTGGAATGAGTCTGCATGGCTTCCCTGTAGGTAGTTTCCTTCCACATTTCCAGCACAAACAGATTAGGCTAACTTGAGATTTTAAACCAGCACGGTAAAAATGAGTGTGTGCATGCATTGATCTGTCCTCTCACCCGAGGTTTTTTTCCTGTCTTGCAATCTGCTTATAGAAACAACATGTTCAGGGAATGGGTGATTTCAAATTCAATTCTAGTAAGTGAATCCACATAACATAACGTGAAATTCTCAAACCTACTTAATCCAATTTAGGATTGCATGGCTACCACAGTCTTTTCATTGTTAACTAAAGGTGGGAAGCAACCATAAATGAGATACCAATTCATTGTAAGCCCCACTCACATGTTTACACATACAGGCTTATTTAGAACCACAAATTACTAAGTTTGGGATGTCAGAAATGATCCGACCCAGAGAAACTACTCTGACTCAGGGAAAACATGAAAATGTTACACAGACCACAACTGAGTGCAGAATTTCATCCCAGGATACTATGTGGTCAGGCAAAATTACATCTTTTATTGGCTAACTAAAAAGATTACAAGATGAAAGCTGTAATTACATCTTGCCTGAAGAAGGGGTCTGAGTTGCCTCAAAAGCTTGCATATTGTAATCTTTTTAGTTTTCTTAGCCAATGAAAGGTGCCATTTTGCTGGACTTCTCATGACATCCATAATGGTTAATACAGTACAACACCATACTGGATCAGTGGTAGTGGTTAGGCAGTGGCACTAACCACTGTGTAATGGTATCTCACAAAATATTGTGAAATATAGTGAAACTTAATATTGCAAATTTGTGTCATGTTTATCTGAAATTTGTGTAATATGTTTATTCATTTATTTTCACAGCCTTTCTCTTAGCCTCTAAAAATAATGGAGGTGGTGTTTTGGGGTCTTAGAGGTCAAGGGATTTAATGGTCTTCTCTATCTTTTGACTTAGGATATTTTCAAAAGCACTGATTTTGAAATACATCTTCCTGAGGTTCCATTTTGTTTTTAGTATTGATGCCCCCATTGTTCTATGTTTGGAATGCAGGGCTGTCAGACTATTGCTAAGCAAGATGCGCACCAGTGTGATGTGTGATTTAATATTAAGTTCAACGTCATACACTCCTTTACTCCTTTACAATCATCTCTAATGTATATAAAGATTTAAATTGCATCATTCGGTTTAGTAATGAGAGCTGCATGCTGACTGTACCTAATGCTGCTGCCTCACAGCACTCAGCTACCTGTTCAGTTCTTTCTATATGGGGCCTACATGTCCTTCTGTGTCTGTGTGAACTTGCTGCTCTCTTCTCACAAGCTAAAAGTTAACTTAAAGCTGGCCCGCTGTTGGTTTAACTGTGAGTGTATTCTGCAATAGAGTGGTGTCGTTTTCTAAATTATTTTTTGCTTTGAACTTGTTGCTATTTCTTTTTCTTTTACCCTATGCTGGAAATTAAATACATGGGTAGATGCAATATACTGTAACAATTCTTTCGAAATAATAAAGATTCCTATAATACTTGTAAAACTGCATAACTGTAAATAAAGTGAACAAAAGCACTCTTGTTTCATGCTGCTTTTACAAGCCTAGGTAAATTATCGAATTAAAACTGGAAACTAAGAAGAGATGAAAGGGAGCAGTACACATAGCCAGTATGAATATGGTAAACTGACATGCCAACGAACAATGCTGCCAGAAATCCTGTAGCTTTTCATGAATGTACAGTGCATTAAGCCTGGCATTACCAACAAGAGGCTGAGTTGGCAATGTAAAATGAAATAGCACAAGGTAGTCTGTGGGACAGTCAGCCAGCAGGAAATCAGGTCAACCTTCAGAAATAAAGTCAACAACAATGTTATTGCTACTATTAGTCAGCTTCCTCACAAATAGCACTGGGATTTGATTCAAAGGTTTAAGATCATGAGAATGCCAGCATTTATAAGACAAAATGGCACGGCACACCTATTCTAAACATTTTGTTCACCATGGACCCTGAGAGCTGCAACAGGTAATGTGATATTACTGCTTTATTTATGACTATTAAGTCTGATTTCTAGAGAGCCACTTATTAGAACAATCTAGACGGGAACAGGCCATTCAGACCAACAAAGCTCGCCAATTCTCACTAATAGGACTATTGACCTACTTTATGCAAACGCTGCCGGCGCTTGGGAAAGCAGAGCATAACCTGGTTCTGCTTCAGTCACACTAAAAACCAAGAGTGAGGGAGCTACCTACAACCACACGTTTATTCAGGAAATGGTCCCCTGAGGCAGAGCAGGCTCTGAGAGACTGCTTTGGAACTACGGACTGGGATATCCTGCAGAGGTCACATAGAGAGAACATTGAAGAGGCTGTTGACAGCACTATTGACTACATCAACTTCTGTATGGACATTGTAGTTCCAGTAAAAACAGTACGCTGCTATGCTAACAACAAGCCATGGATTACAAGTGACATCAAGGGCCTTTTGAACCAGAAGAAAAGGGCTTTTAAAGGTGGTGATCAGCATGAGCTCAAGCGCATGCAGAAGGAACTCCGAGTCCAGCTCAGGGCGGTGAAGGAGCAGTACAGGAGAAAGCAGGAGCAGAAGTTGCAAAATAACAGCATGAAGGAAGTGTGAGATGGGATGAAGATCATCACTGGCTGCAGCTCGAAGCGGGGTGCCACCATCGAGAGAGACGTGGAGAGAGCAAACCTGATGAATAACTTCTTTAACAGGTTTGACCACCCTAACCCACTCTCACCTCAGAATACTGCATCCTCCACCCATCCTTCTGCTGATACCAGCATAGGAGAGAGTTTCCCCCCACCCACAATTACAGCAGCCCAGGTAAGCAGAGAGCTGAGGAGACTTCATGCCAGCAAAGCAGTAGGTCCAGATGGAGTATCACCACAACTGTTGAAAGCCTGTGCTTTGGAGCTGGGGAGTCCTCTACAGTGCATCTTCAACCTGAGCCTGGAACAGGGGAGAGTTCCGAGGCTTTGGAAAACATTTTACATCACCCCAGTCCCAAAGGTATCACGTCCTGGTGAGCTGAATGACTTCAGGCCTGTCGCCCTGACGTCATATGTGATGAAGACCATGAAGCGGCTGCTGCTTCAACCCTGAGGACACAGGTCCGCCATGGCCTCGACCTCTTCTAAGCGGTGGTCCCCTGAGGAGTTAGCCTAAAGAAGAGGGATGCCTCACACCTGGACAAACTGGTGAGGAAGGCAGCTCTATTGTAGGCACGGAGCTGGACAGTTTGACATCTGTGGCAGAGCGGCGGGCGCTAAGCAGGCTCCTGTCAATCATGGACAATCCACTGCATCCACTGAACAGTATCATCTCCAGACAGAGGAGCAGCTTCAGCGAGAGACTGCTGTCACTGTCCTGCTCCACTGACAGACTGAGGAGATCGTTCCTCCCCCACACTATTCAACTCTTCAATTCCACTCGGGGGGTAAATGTTAATATTATACAAGATTATAGACTGTTATACCTGCCTCGCACTCTCCACCTTGCATTTTTTAACTTGCACTGCTTTTTTATTGCTCTTTAATTAATATTGTTTTTATCAGTATGCTGCTGCTGGAGTATGTGAATTTCCCCTTGGGGATTAATAAAGCATCTATCTATCTATCTATCTATCTATCTATCTATCTATCTATCTATCTATCTATCTATCTATCTATCTATTGTGTCCACTTAATTCTTCCAAAATAACATCATGTTGAGTTTTGAATGTCCCTAAAGTCTTACTGTCTTCCACACTACTTGGTTGCTTATTCCAAGTGTCTATGGTTCTCTGTGTAAAGAAAAACTTCCTAATGTTTGTGCAAAATTTACCTTTAGCAAGTTTCCAACTGTGTCGCCAAGTTCTTGTTTAACTCATTGCAATCCATTGTACTAATTTCCTTGATAATTTTAAACATTTATCATGTCCCCTCTTAATCTCCTTTTTCTCATACTGAAAAGGCTCAGTTCTTTTCATCTTTTTTCAAAACTCGTCCCGGGGAATCAGCCTTTTTCATTCTTCTCTGCTATCTCCTTTTTGTAGCCTGGAGACCAAAACAAACAGTTAAATGAGAAATATGTTAATGAATGGAATGGGCCTACATCCTGTCTGATTCAGTGTATGACGTGGATATATTTCCATTGATATTATAGACTATGTTCACAAACAGGGAGGTTTACAGAAAAACGGAATATGAAGGAATGAGTGCTTTACGCATTGTGTTTGGTGCAAAGATGTCATTTATGGAGCATTCTGCATCTTTGAAAATGTTATAAAATAAAGGCACATGTTCTACACATTTAAAAAAAAACAGTCATAAGCCTTTTCATTAATATTAGATGAAATATGTTTCCTTCGATTATAGAGTTTTAAAGCACAGCTCTGCTGTGTTACTCAGGTCAGGAAAAGTCAAGGATTTTAGAATCACTAATATGTGTTGTCCATGGGTATCGTTTTATCTCAATGAAGCAGAATCTGTAAAATCATCAACATATCCATTTTGTGGTAGCATTTATTAGTTTCAGGGAACTGGAAATTGTAGCAAACGCTGGACCAGACAGCAGTAAATTGAAGGCCACATTCACTCATGTTTGGCCAATTTAAAAATCACTAGATAATGTAACATGTAAGAAGAAGCTAAATGTCAAGACAGCCTGTCCAGATACAGTATACTAAACTGCACATAGCTGATGATCAGGTTGGTAATCACACCCACATCCTTGAAGCTGTGGCAGTAATTGTTCACATTACAAAGGTCAATCTAACTTTATTTTACACAGTGCCATTTACAAAGCATACAATAAAAATGACTACACAACGCTTCATATAAAACCCAAAGCCATTTTATTTGTTTCCTATCTCTTTAAAACCTCATACTAATGGCATATACCATAAAAAGGACAAAGCTCATTTTAGAGTAGATGTGAAATGTTCAACAGGGAGGCCGTGCCCTTGGCAGGATCAGCACATAAAGCTCAAAGCTCATTTAAGTCTCTATGTTAAATGTTCAGATTGGGCAAGACCTGCCCTGATATTTGGAAAACCCCCAAACATTTTAAAACTCTGAGATATATGCCAAAGACTGGCACAGGAAAAAAAAACCTGAATTCACTAGGAGGAAATGAAAGCCAGGGCTTGGCTCAGGCCACACCTTGAGTGCTGTGTTCATCTTGGCCTGCTGCCTAACAAGAAAGTCATTGTTTTCAGAGATTTGAGGGAGATTGAAATAAGGGGATAATGGGAATCAGGCAGTCAAGTGGCAAAGAGGAAAAACAATAAACGATTACTCACATTTTGGACAGTAAAAAAAAAAAAAAATCTTGATGGGAGAACTTAATAACCTGCTTCCGAATACTTAAAAGCTTAAGATGGTGGATGCTTGCACTATGAAGTCAGCCAGAGCTAAACACTCATAGGGGATACTGTGGCTTAGAATATCTATACTATTTTATTTTTAGTTTTTAGGCCTTTTAAGCCATCTTCTCAATTACCTCTTTGAATTGATGGAACACCATTGGGTGTCCTGTGATTTTTGTTTGTAATCTTTTCCGGTGCATAACTAGTTTCCATGAAATATTACTTCTGTTTTAATTAAACAAATATATAGGGAAGAGAAATTCTTTAAAAAGTTAGACTCTGCCCTTGGTGACCCTGAACAATGCAGATAAATGTTTGTTGTTGGCTTTGCTTTGTATTGTTTTTGCATTCTTATTTGCTCACTTCTAAAGATTCAAGTTTATTGTCAAGTATACATAGTGCAAGAAATTGTTTGCTTGTGTGTCTCTTCATAAATGTGACAGGGATACCAACAAAAAGATACACACTCGCATAAATATGAAATAAATAATCCGTAAAGGTAGAGTGCAACATACGTACAACTACCTGAGATGCTTAGCATGGCCCAGGTTAGAAAGTCAAAGTTAAAAGAGTAAAAAGTTAATTACAAGGTATATATTTTGAAAAGTTATTGTCCTATGGCTTATTGCATTTAGTATTTTAATTGGAAGAGAAGTGATAAGCAGGATTATCACGATTTTCATGGGTTGCTCCTTAAAAAAAGCAGTTCTTGCAGAGCTTTGGCAATATCCAAATAGGATGGAGCCAATCCAATGTGGAATATGCACAAAAAAACCTGAGACGTGCAGCATTAGTTTATGCAATTCATTAAATTAACGTTTTCTGTAGAATTGTTTTATGAATGTATTATGAATCTTTTGGAGTATGCCTCAGTGTAAAAGTTGATAAAGTATACATATTTTAATAAAAATTAGAGATAACTAAGAGATTTCACCAGCTTAGAACACATGTATTGATGCACTGACACGGAAGTCTCAGTTAACTAGATATTGTTGGGTTTTGGTTGTCCACTTTTTTGTCTCTCCTTTATAATGCAAACTGTGGGGTTATGACCATGTGAAGTGATTAGTATAGAAATAACAAGGAAGGGCATTGGGGTTAGTGATGAGGCATTATGTTTTCAGCCTGAAATTTAAATAAAACTGAGAGCATTAAATTTCAGTCCAGCTCACCCAGTGCCAAAAATGCACTGCCTAAATAACTGGGGAGTATGCAAATCATGATAGGTTATCCAAGAATGATCTTCACCATAATGCCAATACCAAAGAACCAAATTACATATTTTGGTATCTCAATATTTTTTGTTCCCCAAATTCATTCTCTCCGTCAATATAGAATGGGGAAGGAGTTGATTTTTTTCTGCTGTGAGGAATAAACTTCAATGTTTTAACCATAATGCATGAGAAATAGAATACATCTTGAAATGCACAGGAACAATCAACCTATATGTTACCATTTTGTAATGACGTAAGGGCCTATAAATCTAGCGAGCAGGGATCAAGGCCCCTAGTTTTCCTGAAAAATGCTTCAAAAGAAGCAAGGTTGGGACAAAACAATTGCCAAAAAATTCTTCCATTTTTAAACAATGTAAGAAGTCCTCAAATAAGTGGCAAGAAGACCTGATGTGTCCTTTTTGTGATATTCCATTCATCCTCAGTGTCCTGCGCTTAACTGGCCTTTATTCTGTGTTTACTTTTGTCAAGAGAGGACTGACACTGGTTTTGCTATTTTTAAACCTGGACCATGAAACACTGATATTCTGCCAGGATTGAGATTCAGAGTACAGAGAAATAGGTGTGACACCCATCTATGTCCACACTTTGGTGATAAGTGGTCTGTAAAACACAAGGCCACAGGTTCAGTGTTGACCATTAAACAAAAGGCATTGAGTCTGAAGTGCTTTGAGGTCAAGTTTACTATGAAAAGTGCTTAAAATATTAAAATACAACTTTTACCTGATTTCCATACTGTACAGAAGTCACAGTAAAAGACACTGTTTAACTAGTAAAAGGAGTCTGAACGCTTTAGTGTATTATGCACCACACTTCTGTAACTATTCAGAAACTAACAGCCTGATTTCAAACAACCACAATATGAGTGCTGCAAAGTTTACTGTTTTCATTTCATAATATTTTATTCCATATACACTTAAAGACCTCATTGTTAGGCATAATTGTAAGTCGGTCCTCAATTTGCTCTCAGAACTACCTGATAAGCACATTTCCTAGATGTTACAAATTACCTATCAATGGAGCTCTTCTTGAAATAGCTTACTCAGACTCATTCCACAGATATGCAACTGGATTGTAATGTGGCAACTGTAAGGGCAGTGCACTAAGCTGACTTCACTGTCATGTTCCTGGAACTTTTCCAGGACTTTCTTACGGCATGGAGCATTGTCCTGCTGATTAAGCCCATTCCTTGATTGGTATGCTGCTTTCATGAAGAGACATGTATTATCGGCAGCAATGTTCAGATATCCTGTGGCATTTAACTGTTGCTCTACTCATATTAAGTATTAAGTATAAGTTTCCAGATGTGTTGCGGTCGGGTGCAAGAATCACAGGTTGCGAAAAAGAAAATGTTGGGACGCCAACCAGTTCCTCCTATTAATCAACAAAAAAAGTCCAACAAAAGGAACACCATAGGTATAATATAAACACACTGATTTGGGTCTCAGCCACAGAATTAAAGGTCACTCACAGAAACTCCATCTGGCAGGTTGTTCTGCTTGTAAAGGACACCTCCTTAAAGGCAGCCGGGTTGCTTATAATGAAAGAGCTGGAAAGAATGGGGTTAAGTGTCCTCATTGAGTAGTTTCTCTGTGCCTCAGGGAGATAAATAGAAGAGAATGTTAGTGACAGCACCCCACTCTTGCCCCAAAGGTTTATTACATATCCTTGATTGATCCCGTAAAGAGATCCTCCAGCATGCATGCATGTTAATGTGCTACCTAAACAAAGCTCACCCCTTTACTCTGCCAGCAGCAGCATATATTGTTGCCCTTCAGTTGCACAATTCCATTGACCCATGGACTCCTACAATTTTTGCCTTATTTTACTATCAACATGAAACAGCAGAAGCATATGTTTTGTCCGCTCCTTGGATGTTCAGGTTCTTCAGTATGTTGAAAGTAATTCTTCTTCTCTTCCTCTGTCTCCTTGTTAAGAACTGTCTATCTTCTCTTGTCTCCATCTTGTCCCATCCTCCACATCCTTGTCTCTCTGCCCTTTTTCATTCATATCTCTCAAAGCCACTGCAACTACTTTTACATGCATTTTTGCAGACGAGTGTGGCACTTACTTTGTTGTAGCCTGTCTTACCTTGTCCATGACAAAGTGCAGCAAGTGTGAGTTCTGATACTGCTCACACCAACTCACTGTTACTCTCACCTGTTAGTCTTCTGTCAGTCTATTAAACTGTAAAAGTCATGTCAATTTGCTCTTCATCAGTCCCCATAATCATCACCTGCTTATTTGTGAACACAGAGCAGCTGGATGCTTTTAGGTGATGGCTTAGCCTTCATACCTTGTTGGCATTGTTGTATGAAGGGTAGCTATTCCTGATATATTAATATTACGTAACACTACCAGCCTTCATTTACATTTCTGACCTTACCATTCCCTGATTTACACATTCACAGCCTGTTGGGACCTGCCTACCTGCTGTAAAAGCACATTGTCTCTTTATATATGATGATGTCACTGATTGAGCAGAACAGAAAGTACAGCTGGAACTAATAATGTACCATAGGCACTCAGCGTTCAATGAAAAAAGATTTAAAAAGTTGTGTGACCATATTTTAACATGTCAGACATAGGAAGCGCATTTTACGTCATAAAGTACTTAAACCATAAGCATCATAATTTGTCATACACATCAGTTAGCTTATTTGTAAGAGTCAGATGCTAGTTAGGTGAATCACTGCTGCATTCGCCATAGATCACTGTGATGCAGGTGTGTGTCATCTCTGTTGTTAATGCAGTGACATGACAGGACAACATTTGCAGGGAAGACTGAGAAATTTAATGTCATAACTTGATGCGGAAATCATTTTTTTTAACATGTTATTGAATTTATTAAAATCAAACAACTTTCCATACAAACAAGTCAAATTTTACAAAACTAGGTTTGAAACAAATCAACCCCATGTCATGAGAAAGAGAGCTAGGCCAACAAAGTAAAAAAAAGGGAAGAGAATCCACTTCCTCAATTTAAATGCTTGTTCTAAAATGTTATTGATTAGATCATGCCAGGTTATTTCTCTAAGAAGTAGGTCAAATATGGCAGTTTATACAGCATTTGACACTAGAATGTATATCAATAGCAGGTAAGATGCACAATAACACGATTAGGACTCATCACTTAGTAGATAGAGCTGGAGGCAACAATTTCATTTTTTTTTTTATTCATTCTAAACCTATTCAGTTAAGGCCCTTTCAAGCACACCAACTGGGCTTTTCTTTTGTGTTTAACAGTAATTCTTTTATTTGTGGAGATACTTTTCCAAGAAGAAAATTTATTTTTACATATACTACAGATGTTAGGGAATGTCTGAAGGCAATGACCACACTCAAGATTGCCTTGAGTTTATTTAGCCAAGTCTGGAGTATTCTTGAGAATTTCCAATTATCCTTGTGTTCATTGTTTCCTCATAAAAACTGTCTTACCACCGTGTCCTTAGCCTCAAAAATACCACTGCTCAACAAGGTTAAAACAGAACTCACAAGAGAGATGTCAAGAAAGTTTTAACATTTCAGATCTAGTGCTGAACAAGTTTGAGGAGTTAACAGTTCATCCCATTGAAATACCTGATGCTGGTAAACTCGTTGTCAGTGTGGAATTTAAAAAGACATTCAGAAGCACTCTTTAGCAGTATCAGTCCACTGAGCAGATGAGCTTTCCCAGACTGTGGAAATCGCTTACGAAACTAAAGAAATACAAGGATTTTTTTTTCCATCGTTCACACATTAAACACAGTACTTGGATCTCAAATCATCCATCTAAGACCTGTTACCTCTAGATGCAACTCTGCTCCAGACTCCTGCTGATTGTCAATATTTGTCAGTAGTGAGCAGATGTCATCATAATATTTTAATACAACTGTTACAGTAGCCAAAGGCCCAACCAGTGCTGCTCCACAAGGAGTTATAGTTTGTTTACCTTATAATTTTCTGCAGCTGTGGTCTCTTAAATGATCATTTAAAGTAAATTACAGATTCCAAAAAAAAAATCCTCATTAACTCTCTCCTTTGACATGGCATTAGTGATAACTAAGTGAAGCTGATGGCATTAGCAGTGAACATACGGAATTTCTCTTTTGAAAACATTCTGGAGGATTTGCTATTCTCCATGGTGCTTTCCTGCTGTAAAAGGGACACCTTTATAAACCTGGCTTAAAGAAATACTCCACAAAAGACTGTATTTTTATTTACATGTTACTTACCCCATGTAGTTTGCAGTGATGGCTGAAATTGTTTTTAATGTTTTCATGATAACAAAGTTACAGATGGATTGGGTATCTATGAACATAAGTACTGGACCATGGCAAACAACAACAAAAATGCCCATAAAAAAATCTCAAATTACTTGTGTCATATAATCCACATATCTAGTCATCAATGAGGTTTTGAGCTGACGACAGGATTCCTGACCACTGAATGAGATTTTAGCATGAAATGCATTCATTTTTGACAGCTGTGAGCATATGACTGGATGACTTGATGTGTGAGTTATGTGACACAAGTAATGTGAGATTTTTTCATGAACATCTACTGTGGCCCACTGTTGGTCTCTATAGACACCCGTTCTGTCAGAAGGTTTGCTGTTTCTGTTTCCCATTAAAACGTTACAACATTTTTATTTAACAATATTTTAGCAATCAATGTGTGGGTTTTGACAGTTGTGAGTATATGAATGAATGATTTGATATGTGGATTATGTGACACAAGTAACTTGAAATTTCTTCATGAACATTTACTGTGGTCCACATTTGGTCTCTATTGATGCCCATTCTGTCTGTTTGTTGTTTCTATTTTCCATTAAAATATGAGATACAACATTTTTCTCAGCCATTATTACAAACCTCATAGGTTAAGTAATATATAAAAAATACATACATTTTGGGTGGAATATTCCTTTAGTATTTTAGCTTGGTCCAGTCCTATTCACAGAAGTTCAGCAAGGATAATGTTGGAGAATTTGTGGGCATCACCAGTGATGGCAGTGGCAATGGTTAACAGCTGTTCCTTCACCTTGTAGTTGTCAGCAACAAAATGGATTATGATGGAAATGTTCTCACATACAGTAGTATCTTGTGTTCTACCAATGATTAATATAAACCATGAATCACTAACGCTACAAGCAATTCCGCTCATAACTCCTAGCATCTTGTTCTGAATTATATGTGATGTTTATCTTGCATTATATGGACTCAATGCAGCACCTTGGCTTATATACTAGGTCTTTCCTAAAAGAGTATTTGAACCTTTGAAGTATTTGAATAAAAAGAACCTACTGCTAGATTTCATATTTTAAGTCAAAAGCATCAGTGGCAACTAATTCACAGCCAAAAATCGACCTATGTTAATAATAGCTGAGATAAAACAATCGCTGTTACGCTGGTTTGCACTTACCATTGTGGACACCTCCATTCTTCTTACTGTTACTCAACATCTTGTCATACTTTTAATGTATTGCTTAAAACATGTTTTCTAGTCTGAATATCCAGATTTAGTAAAAATTTCAGCCAGATGATGTTCCAAATTTGTGTCACGTAAATCAAAGCACTTCATTTGTCTTTAATGTATACTAGCCTTTCCCATCTATTGTACCAAACATTTACAAATATGTATTTCTGTCCCTTGCACAGAAGACTCAGAATTTTTTTCAAACATACCTGTGCAGGTTTATCCTCACCCAGATTGTATTTTGCCCTAAGACTACATTGCATATAGCTAGCCTGGATTGAAATTGTTGGCATCAGTGGCATGTTCTGTGCTTGTTCTAGCAGTAATTTTGTTGTTAGCTGGTTTGTTTTGAAGGTGTTTCCATATCTATATCATTAATTCTTTTTTATTTTTGTCATTTAAAATGAAAATGATACCATAATGTCTTATCATATAGCTTCCTGGCAGCTTTTCTACCTCAGGATTGTGCACCACACTATTAGATACTTCCACAAAGATTAATGTGAAAATGGAACCTTTCTTCTGCTTAGAAACACAATACTTGCCTTTATCTTCTATTATTTAAAAAATGATATATTATTTCTGTATTAATTTTTATGTCTTTTCACAAGTTAATGCATGCATAACTGTTAGGATGCTAAAATATTTTGTCCAACTTGACTAACTGACTAACACCGTTGACTATTTCTAGAAAGTAAAAATTGAATGTAATACTTTACTAGGTATCAATGTGCGTGTTGCCCAATAAGCAGGTGCTTTGCTAGACTTTTATTTCTGTTAAACTTTTTAAACAGAAGAAATCTTTATTTTGGGATAAGGTTTAATATTTTTGGAGTTTTTTGTTTCTGGAGAAATTTTATAACTTCTCCTACTCATTAACTTAAGTGGATTACCCAGCACGCAAAGTACATTACCATGCAGTCTGAAGATTATGTGACCAATGTGCATGGCGCTGAATGGCATAGATCTGGAGACATTTTAAAAAGACACGGTACATTGAATGATCACTCTAAACTGGACTTGTATGCATGAGTGTGGCTTTTGTGAGTATGTACAGAGCACTGGCACTTCTTCACAGTTGGTTCCTACCTTGAGACCTGAGGCTCTCTAATAGAGTAAACAGGTCTGTAGAATAACTAAATGAAGTGGAATGGAATTCTTAATGTTTGGTAGACTGCAATGTTGCTCATAGAGTGTATCATTGAGATGCTTTCTTTAAACATTTTCATAGGACGCACCACATAACAACAACAGTAAGTCTTAAGTGGCATAGAATGTTAAGTGTAAAAAAGTTTGCCATTGTCCCTAATGAGAAAGGGAGTAAAACTGTGTGATTATAATATACTAGCTGTGTAGACCCGTGCTGTAAAAAGCCCGGGGTCCAAGAAACTATTGATATCGTCAGAAAAAAACTGAAATGCAGAGATGACAGGTAATTGAAAGGAACTACTCTGGGCATCTCTCTCCTAGGAGGTTTTGTTTTGCTGATGTGCTTACATCGCTTGTGCATTAGCGGCTAAGCGAGTATGTCTTTCTTATGAGCTTTCATTTTGCTGACGTGCTGGCCTCGCTTGTGTATCAGCGGCTAAGCGAGTTTTTGTTTCCTCTGAGGTGGAGCCCTTACCCCGATTCCACCTCTCACTTCCGGGCCATACAGACAGACACACACACTTCCATGCGTAGACGTTTATATATAAGATACCGAAAATAGCTGCTTGAATAAATGGTTTTGAAAAGTTAATTATCATCTTCTCTAATGTCACGCAACCTAGTAGTAAAAATACAGTATACAAACAGAACATAATCTAAAAAAACTGAATATATGCTGTAAATGCTTGAACGGATGGATAGGCATCTTGATTGGGACAGAAAGTGAAATCTTACTTGGCCTGGAGGCCATGGTGCATGGACTACATAAGTGGAGGTGCAACCTGGCCTGGATAGCTCTAGTGTCCTATCCCAGTTGGGGCAATCACATAATGGAGGAAGACTGGTTATCAGGGACAGTTTATCCCCCAGGGCGAACAGTGGTAGTGTTACTCTGGTATGGCCCCTGTTTGAACTCCCACAACATTTAATGGGTTCAGAAGGGCAACCCTGTAGGGATCCCTGTGTACTGCTAGAGGGTGCTGCCAGGAGAAGATCTCCCTACTTTGGGGAGCTTCAGTATAACCCAGAAATGCTTCCATCATGCTTTATCATGATATCGGAGGCACAGTACTCCCAGGTACAACAACATAAAAGGATTAATTTCAACTTAAGTAAATCAGAGTGAGGAGGAGAGAGAAAAAACTCACCAGAGGAGTGGCAGGTGAGAAAGGAAACTTTAATCTTTGGTGGTGGTTAAATGTTAGACTGTGATTTCTCTTATTAGTGTAGGTACTGTATAAATAAATAACATTTATTGGAATCCCTGACTATGTTGGATGTAATTGTATCTGGGGTTTGGGGTTCAGTGACGCACCCTTGTGGTCACAATGCATAAATGAATGACTCCTATCCATCCATCCATCCATCCATTTTCCAACCTGCTGAATCAGAACACAGGGTCACGGAGGTCTGCTGGAGCCAATCCCAGCCAACACAGGGCACAAGGCAGGAACCAATCCTGGGCAGGGTGCCAACCCACTGCAGGACACACACATACACACCCACGCACCAAGCACACACTAGGGCCAATTTAGATACGCCAATCCACCTAACCTGCATGTCTTTGGATTGTGGGAGGAAATCGGAGCGCCCGGAGGAAACCCACGCAGACACGGGGAGAACATGCAAACTTCACGCAGGGAGGACCTGGGAAGCAAATCCAGGTCTGAATGACTCCTAATGACATGAAAAAGGATATTACATGCATTCTGTGTCTCCTCTACGATGTCTGTTTATTACACAACAGCAACCTAATATTTCTCACAGTAAAGTCACCTGTGTTATATTTACAAATAAGATGCTCATGTGAGATCTGTGTTTCTCTGTATACACCTTTAAGTGTGAATTTTACACTAGGGATTTGGGCAAGTATTCTCTATTTAATTCATTAAAAGGCTGCAATAAACACACCTACACTTAGACTGGGTAAAGACATGATTTCTTTTAAATAAATTTTATTGGTACCAGTTTTATATGTATAAATCATCAAGCTACATCAAGCTACGTTTATTTTTTTTTGTGATGAATGTTTATTGATAAAATGAAAAAGGAGTAAACTACAAAGAATCTGAACGGATTGAATAAATGACCTTTGGGCTATACAGGAATAAAAACAGAAACACCCCCCATTAACATCCACCCACCTCATCTCACCTGAGGCAGCTAACCATACAGAAGCACAAATGAAAAGTCGGCAGGTACACAACACACACACATGCACACATGTACACACACACATACCCAAAACAGTACAGCCCTTGGCAGTGAGGAGGAAAAACAAGGAAAAATGTAAAGGAAAAAATGCTTCACAGTGTGACCAACCAGCTCTTGGACAGCATGAAATCAATTTCAGATGGTAGTCTTAGAAAAGCTGCTGAACCAAGATGCAGAAAGCTTCAGAAGTATAAGATTATAAAATGTGGACTTCCAGGTTACAGGAGAAACAAGGCCAGGAGAGTTCCAGTGATAAGCTAAAAGCAGCTTAGCTGCAATGGTAGCAATCATTAAAAGTCTCCACTGGGAGATAGAAAGAGAAAGTGAGGAAAAAGAAGAAAATCCCAGGAGGAGAACTTGAGCAGACAGAGAAATGGGGACAGAAGGAATTGTGAAGAGGCATTCAGCCATGTAGTGCAAGAAGGTCGCAGCTGGGGGAACATTCCCAGAACATGTGGAGGAAGGTGGCAGGGACATTAAGAGGGCAATGTTGACCTAGGTGATCTAGTGCTAGTCCCATGAGATGTTGTCTCCAGGGGCCTAAAATATAGCCTATGGACGGTTTTAAACTGTATGTGATGATGATTTGTATTTTTAGAGCAAATACTGAATACAAAAGACAATAACACACATAAGATGCAGAAAGGTCTGTTAGTCAATTAGATACGATTCTTTTTGCAGTTTACATGATGCATATAGTCTGTTCAGAGGTCACTTTCATATCCCTTTTTTCTACCAAAGGAAAATGATGCATAGATTTTCATAAATAAATGCAAAATGGATAAAGTATTTGATAAGAAAAGTAAATTTGCATGCCCAGCTATTAGAAATAGCTGATTTGATTCCTTTATAGAAAGCACAAGGCTTTAATGAATGGCTGGCAAATACAGGTTCTCAAATGTTATTCTTAGAGTAAATTTTTTTTCTCTGTTTTTAAGTAATACGGAATATCATTTTCCTATTGCAACAGAGAATGCACGCAGGTTATGACCCCACCAGCTGAGGCGGATGAGGTGGCGAGCTACTTATGTTGTAAAGGCAACAGCCTGAACAGCTTGACTTTGAACTGTGGAAGGAAATCAAGAGTCCTCAAGAGAAACCTGAGCAAAAATCAGAGAAAAAGCAAGTTACACATAAAGAAGCAGCCCAGCCATGTTTCAAGTTGGGGTCCTGATAATTAATTACAAATTCAACTGGGCCAGATTTTCAAACCAAGAAATTTAGCTGTGTCAGATATTTTCAGCAGCCAGTAAGCAGCCAGGTAATAACAAATTTTAAACCAACAAAAATCTGAGGCCATAATTTTTTTCCACTTCTGAAATAAAAAATTATCTGACCTAGGCACTTCTCAAAATGCATAAAAACAAAATAGTGCACAGTATTAGCAATAACATTTTTTTTCCTTTTAAAATAAAATGAACATTTTACTCACATTTGACTCAGGCACATCATAAAGTGCATTTAACAGAATAAAAATGAACAATCAAAGCTATCAGTTCACACACCAATAACAAGTGATAACAGTGACTAACACGCATGAATACAACGTCTACTGCACACTGAGGGAACAGAGGCTTGTTTTAAATCACCACATGTGTGATTAGCAGTGTCCTACTACTACATGTTTTCTTCATTTGGTGCAGAAACATAACATTTAAAATTTGAAATTAACAAATTGCCAAGTATAATAATAATAATTCTTTATATTTATATAGCGCTATACTCACTACTCAAAGCAGTTTGCAAACTCCACATAGGGAAACCCGGTATGCAAACAGTGCACTGTACTGCATAATATTGTGTTTGATTTGAATTTCTGAAATCGAACAATATCAACTGCAAGGTATTAACAAGGTCTACAGTCTACACAAAAGTTATGTAGCCCCACAAAGAAATCAGTGCTTAATTTGATTGACTTTAAAAAAAAAATCCAAACTTTTGCTTTTTCTCATCAAGTTCAGTCTTTTTAATTTGTTCTTTGCTTTGACTATCAATGGCTGATCGTTGTCTTCATAATTGCCACAAATCCTCAGGCTCGAAGCATGTGAGTGGAGGAACAACCAATCATATGAAGAGAACTGCAGAAACAGTGTTTGTCAGTAATGAGGCTCTCATTGGAGTAACAATTAGACTCATTTGTGAAAACTCTCGTTCACACTCACTTGACGAAACTGGAGCACAACTAAAACTCAGCACACTGTTGATTATAGAATCATTTAATATGTAGTCAACGTAGATGGTACAATTACCGGCGTGTACTGTCACAAAAAAATAAAATCACAGTATCATTGACTACTACCACCACTTCTACACAGGCAACAATACACTGCATTGTGGGTTGAATGTTGCTAGGCTACGCAGAGTGTTGCATTCATAGTCTGTACTACTGTGAGAATTTATATAGGAATTTCTGAAGGCTTATAAAATATGTTTATCTTGGTTTTTCTCTGAGTTTCTGGTGGGACTACAGTCTGAGCCACTCAGAAGTTACTTTTGGACTGAGTGCCGCCATTTGAATAGGCTGGCTCTAAGGTGACTATGCTGCCATTGTCAGTTTATTAATATTACAAATGATAAGGGTAAAAATTACAAAGGAAATATCATGCAATACCATAGCATTTTTTTCATTGTTTCATTTACTGTTGGTTGGCAGAGGCACAAATGGCACAGGACAGAGGAAAATCTCATTAACAGCCAAAGACAGCACAGAAGAAATACACTGGTAATGAAAGAGTTCCTCTTGGACCCAAGCATGGACAGGGTCATGAAGTTGCAGCACCCCTGAAAGAGAGAAATTCTAACACCTTTGAAAAGCCTGCAATATACAGTCAAGAAGTTAGAGGGCAGTGAACCAAGTCTATACTAAGAGAGCTTTAACCTCTAATCATGACAGCAAGAACATGGAGGACAGCAGAACTCCTCCAGGCTGACAGAAAGCAATTATTAGAATGGGACTGGGCTCCTTTGACAGCCTCTCCTTTCATCTGATGTATGTCTTTCTGCATACCCACTAGAATCTGTTACTTATGAAAAATGACCACAAGGGAGCGACACTGAACCTCAAACCCAAGACACAACAATACTCAACACATTATTGGAATAAAATAAAAGATAATTATTTCTCCGATACACTTCTTCACAATTACCTTTCAAGAAATCATTCACAACTATACAATAAATACTAAATTCTTCCTTCTCTCATCCTCAGTTGAGTGCTTCCCTCTGCCTCCTGATTCTGATCCATCGATGTGGGGCAATGGGCTCCTTTTAAGCCAAACCCTGGAATGCTTCCAGTATCACACCATGTCTTCCAGGAAGCACTTCCAGGCCATAAAGAATGTAAGGTGGTACTCCCCCAAGAGCACCCACCAATGGTACGTAGGGACCTGGACAAGGCTGCATTTCTGAACTCCATCTCCCAAGCACCCATGTGGGTGTCCCGACTAGATTGCTATATGAGGACCACTGCCACCTGGTTTATGGGGGATGGAACAGCTCCCGACTTTCAGCTTCTATTGCTCCATCTGTTATATCATATTAGCCAGGCACAAAGTTATTTTTCCATCCTGCCAGTCAGTTTGCTTGTTGTTCTGTACTGGCCTACCAATCATCCTCCTTCCCAACCACACAGTATTAATTATGTTGCCATCACATGATAGAAAGGACAATAGAAATAAAGATAAAGCATGGTCCCTCCTTTAGTACCCCTGTGTTTCTGACCAGTAGCCTGACCTGGAATTCTACATTGTATTAATTAAGTAGGACACCTCTGTCTGTGCATTGCTTACCATCTCATGATTTAGATTTGGTTTTACTTTTAGCTGTTTATTATTTATACAGCCTTTTTCTTTGTCTCCAAAAATAATGGAGGTATAGTTTGTGGGATTTTAGAGGCCGAGCAATGTAATGGTCTAGTCTGTTTTTTTGATTTTAGATATTTCTGAAAAAATACATTTTGAAATGTATCTTCCTGAGACACCATGTTTGTTGTTTGTAATTCAGGGTTGCTAGGCTGTTGCTAAGTTGTCCAGAATTGTGCAACAGTATAAACGTCAACATTATACACTTCTCTACTATCCAAGTTTGTGACTATTGAGTTCTTGAAACTCAAGCATCATTATTTTAAAGATATCCCTTTTAAAGATAGAAGTAAAATCCTGCAGTACTTCTTTGTATTCCTTGCTCTGTGCTCCAATAAACACACGTTATCGGCAATATACAAATAACCCAATTGTGCTCCACTCACTTAGAATCTGGAACCAATGTAGAAAGCATTTTAAGACAGAGTATCTGTGGCACCTCTGCAAGAGAACCACCTCTTTCAACCTTCACAAACATATGCAGTTTTTAATATCTGGAAAAAAATTGGAGTTAACTTGCTTAGAGATCTTTATATAGACAACGTCTTTGCATCCTATGAACAATTACATTCCAAATTTAACATTCCAGCTACACATTTCTTTCACTATCTTCAAATCAGAAACTTTGTTAAACAGAACCTTCCAGATTTTCCTCATCTTCCACCCTTAATCCATGCTGGAAAAAATATTACTCAATCTCAAGGACTTAGACTCCATCTCTACAATATATAAAATCATTTTACAATCCCTCCCTTTCAAAGATCCAAGAGGACACTGAGAAAAGATCTCTCAATTAATATATCAGAAAAGGAGTGGAAAGTAGCAATGCAGAGAATTCACTCGAGCTCCATATGCGCAAAGCATACAATTATACAACTTAAAATTATATATCGAGCACATCTGTCTTGACTAAAACTCTTCAAAATGTTTCAAGGGCATGATCCAACTTACGAACTTTGCCACCAAGCCCCAGCCTCACCGGGTCACATGTTCTGGGCCTGCACCAAATTAACATTATTCTGGACAAAAATTTTGAATTACCTTTCAGATAGCCTTGGACTCACAATCCCTCCTAACCCATTAACAGCTGTGTTTGGGGTTCTTCCAGAGGGGCTTAAAGTGGAGAAAGACAAACAAATTGTGATTGCATTCACTACACTCTTGGCACGCAGACTCATTCTGATAAACTGGAAGAACCCAAACTCTCCTCTTTTAAGTCAGTGGGAAAATGATGTGTTATATTATTTTGTTGGAAGTTGGAAAAAATCAAATACTCAGTTAGAGGATCCGTACAGACTTTTTTCAAAACATGGCAGGATTTAATCAGTAATATTTTAAAATAAGTTTATAAAGCACAGAGAATTTATTAAATTAGGTATGTTTACAAGCCTTAAATTTAACGCTGTTTGCCTTGCTCTCTCTCTCAGGGGTGGGGATCGATCTGTTCTTAACTCAATTTTTCTTTTTGGAAAAACTTGATTGCTTTGTATGGATTGTAATAATAAAAAAAAAAGATATCCTTGGCTATGAATTGTTTTCTGCTCTTCAACTATGATTTATGTCGAGCATTTTGATTTAGGCTACATAGAATATTCTGGCATTTGATTCTCTCAACTTACGATTTTATCTCAGCCATATCTTTACTGGTAAAAATTGCATATTTTAGTGCATAACAGCAAAAAGGATTCCTCACCACTCTTTTATGCTTAGCTCTTGGAATTATAATCAGACCACCATTAGAATATTTAAAGTTACAACTTGGAGTGTAGGGGAACAGGTGTTCTAAAATATAGGAAAGAGCAATGCTCTATAAGGCTTTATATACCACTAGCCATACTATCTGTCATAGACAGGAAATGAAATAATTTAGAAAATATTTGCTATATCTTGCTCTATGTGCACCTTCAGTGTCTTTTCTCAATATACACATGTGTCTAAAACCCTCTCAATTGGCGCTCCTTCTCTCAAGCACATTCTCATAAAACCTACTTCTTACATTCTGTCATTACTTTTGAGCAACCTTTCTCACCTCCTGTCCAGTTTAATACTTCTCATCTTTGAAGGCGACTCTCTCAGTGTGCTTCATATGCTCCTAACTGCGAGGCAGCAACACTACCCACTGCGCCAATGTGCCACCCAACTATGAATTAATTTCTCAGTATTTTTCAATGTTATAAGAGGTCTAACTTTTGAGGTGTTCCTTATGGAAAAATGCAATTATGCAATGTAAAGTTTAGAGTCCATGATTACACTTAAATTCTTTACCTTTGCCTTTGAATGCTAAAAGATGAAGTTTATTTCTAATATCCTCATAATTTCCATTTTTGCCAACGATTAAGATTTCTGCTTTTTCCTTATTTAGCTTGGAAAAATTACTACTCATCATTTAGAAATACATTGGATCAGAGAGACCAGCATGTCAGGGTCATCAGGTACTATAGATAAGTAACCCTGTGTGTCATCTGCATAGCTGCAGTAACTCACGTTGTGCTTTGATATAATTTGGCCTAATAGGACGACTTAGATTAAAAAAAGCAGTAAGCCTAGGATAGATCTTTGTGGTACAAGTAATAGCATGGACCTCCGAACTGCAATTACCACAACTAACAAAGAATTTTCTACCTGTTAAATAAGACTGAGATCAATTTATGACACTGTCTGAGGGACCTACCCATTTTTTAAAGTGATTTATAAGAATACTGTGGTCAATTGCTGCACTCAGTTCTAAAAGAGCAAGAAAAAATATGTGGCCTGTGTCCTCATTAGCCTTTAAGTCATTGAGTATTTTAACCATCCTTTTGTTGACTCTGTTATATAATATAATAAAATCATTATTTTTCATGTTTTTGGAATTTTAGAATATAGAGCAAGAACTGATTATCACATCTGTAGTTCCAGAATTCATATGTTATGTTACAGCAAGGGTTTATTTTTCCCTGGCTTGTATTTTTTTTTTATTTTATGGTTATATTTGTTATTTTTAAATGACTATTTTTCATGTTTCTATATTATTTCTGTTGGTTTTGTTTATTATATGTTAATGATACATTGTTTCTTTAATTATGCTGCGATTTCCTGTGTTTTGTAGGTGAAGCCCCAGGGGGTGGGACCACTCTGATATCACACCGGCTGGGTCTTCCTTTTGAGTTTGTATTACTCTGTTATATATTACTCTTAGGGGTGCATTGAGATTGGATTAAGACATTGTGACTATTGCCTTTCTTGTATTTTTTACTGGCTTTTTTAGATCTTTCTCCTTCCTTCTTGGATTTCTGATATTGGATTAACCTTGGTTTGCGTTTTTAGTCAACTACTTTTGCCTTATGCAATTTTTGTCCTTTTTCTTATATTTAATAAATATCCTAATTGTTTTATCTTGGTAGAGTAATATATATATTGCTCTACTTTCCCCTATTGTATTATTAATATGTAGCCTTAGAATACCTAATCTCACAGACTTACCACTGTATATAAGGTATTATTCTATATAACTTCTCCCCACCTTCCCTTCTATACCTATAACCTCAGGCAAATAGATGTAGTAAAAGACAAGCAGGAGTTAAGTCACACATAAAATAATGTATTACTGATAATATTCATAAATAATAACAAAATGCAAAGTACATTTAAATATTGGCAACCATACAACCTGATAAAATGGTGATGTGTAATTCAGGTGGCACACAGACTTGCAGTTACTTAAAATGTCTCTAGTTAAGGCATCATTGGTGCTCAGCTTTCAGCCACATGTCTGTTCAATATGGCTGAAGCTGTGCTCTTCATTGTGTTGTCTTCATCATCACAGGTTAGCAAGAGAGATGCTTCTTCATCATATGTTGGTTAGAGAAGAGATGCTTCTTCATCATATGTGGGTCAGAGAGAGAGAATGTGGTTGAGCAAGTACATTTATAGATGTTCTCTCCAATTCCTAGAACCAATAGGATATCATGGTACTTAAAGGCCTCTGAGACAAGCCAATTCCAAACAGCCATATCTCAGACCAATGGGAGAAATAGTACATTTTAACACCTCAACCCCCAAGACCATATGTTAAGCTAACCTGGCTTTGTGTGGGGGAAAACTGGTTTAAGACATCCCCCAAATCCTGTCATAAAATTACAAAGAGACAGTTGTAAAAAGGGGGGTGGGGGGAAGGCAAACATGAATACCTCTAAATTACATTGGTTTGCCTAAATTATAAATAAAGGCATACAAAACATTTATCAAGTTATATGCAAAATCCACATCACAACACTCCACCCGATGAATGTTTTGTACAATGTCTTTATAAACAATGTCTTTAAATTGTTTAAAGAGTCTGATGCATAACTTGTGCATTGATTGGCAGTATTTGCTCTCCCAGTGTTAAAAGTTGTCCGTGACCATTTGTCCATTACATATCTTCTTTATTTCAAAGACAATCTGAAGAACTTGGAAGCGCTCCTGATGACTTGTATCTGCTCCAGCTTGCTTCAACTGTTTCTTTAGCTTTCTGCAGTCTTCATATGTCATCAGATCTGGTGGTTCAAAATGAGACAAGTCCACACCTTCCACTAAACTAGCCCACTACAATTTAGTCTATTGTGTGAATTTTTAATCTGTACTTGTTCTCTGTCTAACTGCTAATTAGACCCTGCCCCAAACTATCTGTTTAAGCATATGCAGCTGTACAATCAACATCAAAATTTGAAAGGTAACATGCCACAGGTGCCAGTACAACCACTTCTGCCCAAGTGACAGCACATGTGCCACTGCATAAACTGTTCACAAACCAACATTTGTGGCCCCTCTGCACACATTTGGGGTTGACTTAGTTGCCTCTTGTGCTTTCCTACCCATGGTGCAACTCTTGACTGCCATCAGCCTTTACCAGTATAGGCTGGCATCACCACCATGAGACATCAAAGCTTGCAACTCTCATCATTCCCCCCGTAGGCCACCCCTAGAGTTGTTTGCTCACCATATGCATACTCATTGTGCTAAACACCTCAGTTCAGAATTGGCCCACTGGTCCTGTGCCTACCATAGCCGACAATCTCAGCAGGGCTTCCGTATTTTCCCAATTAGACTATACCTAAACATCGGAGCCCATATGTCTTGCAAATGTATCAGCTGCACCTGCTTTCCTGAAAGGTTCACCAATTTGCTCAGTATACATTTTCCTTAATAGTATTAATTATATTAATTATCCCACTTAATTAATTAATACCCAGAATGTATACTTTATGAGCACAAAAGTAATCCCCTTATTTTGGCATTCCTAACTGATTTGTTCAGTTTCCACCCCTTGGAATATAAATTTGCTGCAGTAATGAACAAACCTTTCCTTTTAAACTATAGCTATTGTGACTAGTCCTATTATTATTGCATGACTTGTGGACTTGTTACTCACTTAAACCCCAGTAAGTGTCTTTTCTTGCTGTCTCTTCAGTTCTTCTTCATGTCTTTATCTTTTCTTTGTCTTTAGTCTTTACATGTTGTCTTTTCTTTATTCTGCTATGTAGGCAGGTCTGCAAAATGGAAGGTGACAAAGCAGTTTCTGTCCATCTCATTTTCTTGGTTAACCTGGTGCCAAAACTCAAACTTTGCTTCCAGGCATTCATTGGAACAGCTTGGCACTAGTGCCACGCCACTCAATGTGCCAATGGTAACCCGATCTCCTGCATGGATTTTACTCTGCTAATTGCCTTCACTATTTATTACCTGCACCAAACCAAAGTCCATAAAAACCTTACTATAGAAGTAGCACTATTGCAAAGGCCAGAAAATTGAAACAAAAATAACTGTTTTCCCTTTCCTGTCTTTCTGCTACCCTTCTATTTTTTTTCATTGCCTGTGTGTCCTTTTTTATTGTATGGTAACTACTACCGGAAAGTGTGGGCTAAAACCTCTCCAGAATCCAAGTGCTAAATCCAGCATCGCTCTAAAACTGACCTGTGTTCTTTACTAAAGACCAGCTCACTTTTCTCCATTTTATTGCATGGAGATTCATAGGCTGTCTTTTTAACAACTGGTCAGTCAGGTTTTGAATTACTGAACCTAAGTGTGTGTGCTTTTTAATTACAGCTGGGCCTAGCAGAGCTGTTAGGACCTCACACCCCTGTGCATTCCTGGCTTGCTAGCTGAGCTTCCTGCTGCACCATCCCCCATCCTTTGTTCTTTGGCTTGTCCTGTTTCATTCAAACCAACTCCTAAACTGGTGCACTTTCTTTCCAACTCAGCCATTCTTGCACTAGCACATTCAGACCTTTCACACACAAGCACTTGAATTCCTTTCATTTCCATTGTTCCTTGTTTAAATTCCACACTTTCTTTACTCAGTACCAATATGCCAATATCCAGTTCATGCCCTCTAGTCAACAATTGCCATTCACACTCACCAGCTCTCTGCCTTCTATCTGATCTCTTTGTCCTAAATCAAATTTCAGTGCAGCACTGGTTACCTTTCCTAACAGTGGTGAAATATCTATCAGTGTAGCATGCTCTTTAAATACTGGACAGGCCTCAGAATTACCTGGAGATTGTGGTGCAGTGGAGAATAAAGGAAGAAAACACCCTTGCTGTTTTCCTTCCTTTCATCTCTCTCCTTTTCCTCACACTCACATTCCCACTCTTTATCTGAGCACTCATCTGTCTCATGTAAGTCACCCACCCATGTTTTAGGGTTCCAGTCCGATCTGGTTACTATTGCCCTAACTTTCACCATGGGTGGTTTCTCTCTTTTTTCCACTTCTTTCACTGCTTTCTACTTTAGCAGCGGGTGTTCTACATGCTAACACTTCACAATTATCACACCAACTGTTACATCTTTCAAAACTCTCACTCAACATTCCACAACTTTCACTTTCATTCACTTTGCTATTTTCTTCCTTATCATGATCTTCCTTATTACCAATAATACAAGCTAGTAAACCTCTTATAACAGCAGCTGTCTTCTTTAAACCTGATCTCTGTTTTCTTGCTTTTAATCCTTCCAGCCCCTTCCATTTTGTGGCACACTCAGCTCAGCTTCTGCTTTCTCTACCTGAACTACAGGTTTCCTAGCTTTAGCCTGCTTCCCTCTGCCACTCCACTGGAAGATGGCTGACTTTAAAATGAACTTAGGCATTTCTAAGTCTACAATTTACTCTAATACAATTTGCCAAATTTGTTATGGGTTGGCCTACTTTTGCCCCTGTAAGCAAACATACACATACATACACAAAGATCCTAAACGAATAAGTACCGTATGAATGACGAATGCATGTCCCATCACTCCCTAGCACTTTAACCACTTAAATGCCGTATGAATGACGCATGCATCTTTCACCACTCCCTAGCACTTTAATTAGGGACTCACTACCACCAGTACTAACAAACATGCGGGTGTCCTTGTGACACACATGAAGTCTCTACACTTTGTTGGTTATATTCCATTCAGCAACCAAACAAAGTTTTACTTCCACCACATTTGTACACTGGGTGCCCTAAAATTCACATACATAAACAAACACATACATCAAAACAGTATTTGCAAACAGGGTGCAAAACTTGGTTACCCAAAATCCTGCCGACTACGCCAATTGTTTTATCTTGGTAGAGTAATATATATATTGCTCTACTTTCCCCTATTGTATTATTAATATGTAGCCTTAGAATACCTAATCTCACAGACTTACCACTCTATATAGGTATTATTCTATATCTTCACCCCACCTTCCCCTCTATATCTATAACCTCAGGCAAATAGATGTAGTAAAAAGACAAGCAGGAGTTAAGTCACACATAAAATAATGTATTACTGATAATATTCATAAATAATAACAAAATGCAAAGTACATTTGAATATTGGCAACCATACAACCTGATAAAATGGTGATGTGTAATTCAGGTGGCACACAGACTTGCAGTTACTTAAAATGTCTCTAGTTAAGGCATCATTGGTGCTCAGCTTTCAGCCACATGTCTGTTCAATATGGCTGCTGAGCTGTGCTCTTCATTGTGTTGTCTTCATCATCACAGGTTAGCAAGAGAGATGCTTCTTCATCATATGTGGGTCAGAGAGAGAGAATGTGGTTGAGCAAGTACATTTATAGATGTTCTCTCCAATTCCTAGAACCAATAGGATATCATGGTATTTAAAGGCCTCTGAGACAAGCCAATTCCAAACAGCCATATCTCAGACCAATGGGAGAAATAGTACATTTTAACACCTCAACCCCGCAAGACCATATGTTAAGCTAACCTGGCTTTGTGTGGGGGAAAACTGGTTTAAGACATCCCCCCAAATCCTGTCATAAAATTACAAAGAGACAGTTGTAAAAAGGGGGGTGGGGGGAAGGCAAACATGAATACCTCTAAATTACATTGGTTTGCCTAAATTATAAATAAAGGCATACAGAACATTTATCAAGTTATATGCAAAATCCCACATCACAACACTAATTTATATAGATTCTTCATTTACAATGTGTTCACGAGCCAGAGTTCTTCTCCCTGGTGGGGTTTTTTTGAGACATATTTTGGAAATCTCTTTGTGCTTTGCGATTTCAAAGCAAACTCCCATTTGTTAGACCTGTGTTTTCTGCTCTAGGCAGGTAGCAGTTTGGGGACTTGCTCTCTTGAGCCAAGCTTCTTCTGGGGAGGTAAGTGAAACTTTTGGCTTACTTTATAATCTGTTTAGAGGCCTAACATCCTTTTGGCTTGTTTCTGAGTCCTGTTAACAACAGCATAGTCTTTCAACAACATCTTAAACTTGTTGACTGACCAGTGGCCCATATGGTAGTGCTAACACGCCTCTGCTCTGTACTCAGACTCCATAATTTCATTTCATTCACTTGCTCCAGGACTGCTAGGATATTCAGGTTAATCAGTTGTGTCATCAATTAGTGGCACTGTTCAATGTAACAGAATACATGAATACATTCAATAATTTGATTCACTATAATGAAATGAATTAAACGATCAAATTCTATTTAAGGAATCAATAAACCCACTGTTACTTCATGCACCCTGATATAATCTGGAGCTCCAGAAAAAAGTGAAACACCATATGCTGAGGCTAAGCGCTGACACCAAATCTCAATCACTAATTCTCTCTTGTGAAATAAACAGGAAACCCTCAACCCCCACATCATCATAATAGACGTGATCTGGCTTTTTCTATTAGCATTATTGTAAACAATAGGCTTTGGTTTTATAAAATGGCAATTTATTGCTTGTTTATATGGGTGAGGAATTGTGTGTCAGGGGTAGCTTTTTCTTTAAGTATGCAAGGCCTAAACAATCTTCCTATTGAGTGCCACTACCAATATGTCCACCTTCCTGGTTCCACTTTCACTACTGACTAGTGAAAGGTAATCTTCACAATAAATACATAAAAAGTGACATTCCCCTTGTTTCTGTTGCAGAAGTGAATCTCTCTCTCTCTCTCTCTCTCTCTCTCTCTCTCTCTCTCTCTCTATATATATATATATATATATATATATATATATATATATATATATAGTAGAAGCCTACGAAGGCAGGACCAATACCAAAAGAGTTGGGGTGCCAACTGGACAATAATAAACAAAAACAAAACAGGTGCACGATGGTGCTTCTTAAATAGTAAAAAGGCCATAGCCTAATACCCCACTCTTGTCACCCTTTAGTGGCACTTTCTAGTTGGGTCCAGCTTTGAAGGAATTCCAGACAGTTGGGCACTCAAAATGCGGCTCCACCTTCCAGGGATGTTTTCCTTTATACTGTCTGAACTGGCTTCTCAGGTTCCATTGCCCTTGAGGGGCAGTTTCTCTGTATGATGAGGTAAAAAGGGCAAAACTGTTAGTTTCAGCACCCCCTCTCATTTTGTGGTGGTACCACATACCTTAGACAAGTCTGGAAGTTGACCCTTGGGTGCACATGTGTGACAATATATATAAAAAATTATCTACAGTAATCATTTTAACGCATACATATTATATATTAATGGCTCTGACTGTTGCATCAGTTGCAGTATCAGCTGATATTCCAGTATTCAAATGAGCAGCTTCAGTGCCAGCTGCAGGGGATCTTCTACAGTCACACAATCACCATTGTGGTTTTCCTAAAAACTGTCTTTCTAAGGGTAGTGAGTTACCTAAAAGAGACCAAATGAGCAAAATCCATTGGGTTCCCAAATTAAATGAGTTGCCCCAGTCTGACACCCTTTTAGGGAGAGTTTGGACTGCTAGTATACTCAATGGCTCACTTTATCATGGTTCCTGATAAGAAAATAAGTTGATCCAGGTGCTTGTAATGGGTGATAGTAGGCTGCCAGTGCAAGCGTGGCATAGATAACTGAGAAATGGGTTGAAGGACTTATCAACAAATTAAATACTTCCATCTTTCTGACTGTGCACAGCTATAGCATAAAGCAGATGATATGGTGTTAGAGCCTGGAGGTGGGAGAACTTAAGGACCACCTGCAATGCCTCTTTATGTTCAAGTACTGATTTATAACTGTATTCTTTAAGAGTAAAACAAAAGAGCCTGCACTGCAGTGCTTTTCACTCACAGGATTATGTACTAAATGCAGTGAGCGCAAGTAGTCTTAAAGAGCTGTTGCTGGAAATGGCAAGACAAAAGAAAAGGCAACTGAAAACATGTCTGGGAATCAATCATCTCAAAACCTCTTGTCCTTTTTTGGTTTGGATAGAAGGTGTCCCTAAGGGCCACCACTTACAGGCGTGTGCTCTTTCCTGAGGTACGTGAATTGTGGTAGATGAACTCTGACCACTTGTATGGTGCTCTATATAAAGAGATAACAACAGGAAGCAGGGTCAGGCCAGATCCTGGCACACAATTCACATAGGTAAACACACACACATACACACAAACACACACACACGTGCATACTTGATGGAGTGGCCCATCCCCACTCTAACGGGAAGTTACTGAACAACAGACATTTGCTGCTTCTGTCATCCGCTGTAAGGAAAACATCACTCAAATCTGTAGGGTTGAGCCGCAAGTTGGAATCTAAAACAAAAAATAAAAAAATAAAATGACGTATTTTGTCCTCTAATCAGACAGTTAGCAGGCAAGATAATAGATGTAGGAGGTGATTAAATTATAGAGCTCTGAGGAATATTTATGGAAGACTTCCTGTTTGTCCACTTTGGCTATATCTGGGTGAACTCTGAATAAATGAAATAATGAGTGTTTGTAACTAACAGAAGACAGCAGCATGCTAGAATTACAAATGTTCTGAAGGAATTTGACCTTTAACAGAATGTCTTCATATTTTTCCAAAAGATTTGCAGATGGATGGTATATGATGCAGTCTATTCTAGGGTGTGAGTTATTCCAGCTTTCATAAACTGATTAATGAGTTGTAAAACTTGACACAGGTGTGTTTTGTCATATCTAACATTCCAAATTAAGCTTTAATTCTATATAGAGTGCTCAAAAAAACCAATTACAGGCAAAATACAACTTCAGTATATGACACCAGCTGCTGTTCTCTGCACAAAACAGACAAACAGAGCTTGATAAGGCAGCACAGTTATGCAATTCCAAGTAAATCAGCCAATGCTTATCAAACTGAAAGTAATCAGTCAGCAGCGGACTATCAGGCAGTTCATCAGTACACACAATATCTTACTGAGATCCAGCTGTTCTCATCAGAAATTTATCTGTGAAGGATGGCCAAGATGAAGTCATAATCAGTGGTTTGGAAAACCTTTGGAACACACTATAAAAGCAAAGACAATTAGGTGCATGCATACTCTGAGACATGCCTGTACACACACCTACACACAGACACACTCGCACACACTCTAGGAGAAATCCCCACATTCACATAATCCTATAACACTACTAACCTCGGGCCAGGAATGGCCACAGTGGCATCTGAATTTTCTTTATTCAGAAATGACTCTGGGTCTCTTATAGAATCTGCTGTATAATTAATTGTGCTTCACACTTTTTAAGCTCAGATTCAAGATGACCACTGATTTTAAAGTGTGTGATTTGTTTATCTAACACATTTTGTCAGCCCTAATTCCATTGAAGGCTTGTTGATCACAGAATTGTACTTTTTCTCTAAAGTGGGGGGTATCCAATTCCAGAAAAGACACATAAGAACAAACCACATACCTATTTATTGCAACATTTCTGCATTTTGGAATCAGAAAGGTTAAAATTAGCCAATTACAGTGTCAATTCTATTTGTAGTGCAATGAAGCAGCACCTTACTGCATAGCTTTGTTCATTTTTCACTCCCATTTTGAACTGGCATGGTGGTGCAGTGCCTCCATCAAAATTAATTTAAATGCCAGTTATTGCCTCTGTGGAGTTTGCATGGTCTCTCTGCATTTGTTTTCTTCCAGGTAATACATGTGCTAATACAGTTGCTCATTTGGTTAAATGGTGATGCTAATGCAGCCCGATATGAAAATGTGTGTGCATAAGTGTGCCCTGAGAGGTGAACGAGCACAATATAGATTATTAAAGAAACTGAAGAAGAAGACAACACCTTAAGCAAAAGAAATACAAATTTTAACTTGTAGAATTGCATTCCTTCTACACAAAACTAAATGTACCAGTGTTTCAGGTCTAGTCAGTTTGATGGGGTTCTCTTTCCTTTCATACATTGTCAGCACTTTTAAATGGAGCTGAACTTTCACTTAGAAATAAATCATTTCTTTGGCTTCAAATGCTCTGCTTTAAGTCTGGGCTTTGCCTGGGCCACTTAAGGACAGTCAGACTTTTTTCCAAAGCCCCTCCAGCATTGTCTAGGCTGTATGCTTTAGGTCATCATCATGTTAATGGGTGAACTGTCATCCCGGTCTGAGTCTGCATTCACTCTGGAACAGTTTTCAAGAAGCTTCTCCCTATTTTCCCACATTCATCCTTCCCTCAATTCTAACCAGTCTACCTATTCCTGCTGCTGAAAAGCACCCCCATAGCCTGATACTGCCACCATCATGCTTCACGGTAGGAATGTATTAAGCAGGTGAACAGCAGTGCTTGGTCTTCACAATAAATAGTGCTTGGAGTTCTGCCCAAAGAGTTAAATTTTTACCTCATAAGACAAGAAAATATTGCCATTTGTTTTCACAGTCCATCAAATGCATTTGACAAACTCCAAGTGGGATGTTATATGCCTTTTTACTCAAGAGTGGCTTCCGTCTGATTGATGGAATGCTACTGAGATAGTTGTCATTCTGACAGGTTTTTCCATCTTAGTAAAGGACTGTCAGAATGATTGTTGGGTTCTTGGTCACCTCCCTTACCAAGGCTCTTCTCACCTAGGGCCTCATGCATAATACCGTGCTTAGAATTCACACTATAACATGGCGTAAGCACAAAAGCAGAAATGCACTTAACGCACAAAAAAATCCAGATTCATAAATCTGTGCGTTCGCCAACGTTCACGTTCTTCCGCTACATAAATCCCAGTCAGTGTGAAAAGTAACGCACGTTACACCTCTTTGAATATGCAAATCAATATAAATAGCCCTTAAGATCAGCTTTCTGTGAAAAGACAATGGCAAAAGTACGAGGGAAATTAGAAAAATTTCAGCGAATACCAAGTGGAGGCAAGGAAAAACGTACTATTTGTTGGTTTAAACAGTGGTATAAACAACAAAAGGAAGCTGATTGAGTGACATAGTGTGTCGGAGAAACTCGACAGCTCAAGTTCACAAAGTCGCACAGTACCCGAAATGAAAAAGAAGCTGTCAGATATCAATGTCGCCACGAAAAGGAGAGTTGTAGCCCACCGTCTGAGTGTCATATGAAAGCTTATTAGGGTACAAAGAAAAAAAAAGGCACACAGTGGGGAGAAAGCACGAAATTTCAACCTTAATCTCGAAATTTCCACTTTAATCACGTAGTTTATTTTGTCATTAAAGTAGAACATCATAAAGTTCATTTTAAAATTGTTTAATTTACTAGTTTCACAAATCCCATCGTAACTAAAGTAGCACGTTAAATGCTTTGTTTTGTATTTGATCTTCTATGTGTGTGAATCACTACGTGCTTCCGGGCTTTCTCTTCCTCCAACAGGACACAGAATCCATTACATTCGTAATATTACAGCTCTCTGAATAATTAAAATACTGAGAAGTATATGTGATATCATTTTCATGATAATAAGAGTTAAAACATGTTATTAAACATGGGAACACAGTGGCACAGTGATTGTTCATGTCTCACACAAGATGCTTGCTGTGCCATGCACGACCTTCGATGAAATAATTTATTGCAGCAGTACTGTCTCTTTCAAACATACTAACCCCAATTCCTGTCCCTACTTTTCTTTCAACAAAAACCCAATTGCCACACAATCAGCTCTGTAATAGATGTTAAGCCATCTGTAAGCTTAGAACACTGATTCTTCAAAACTTTTAAGGAACATTGAAATATCTTCATAATGTTTAATTATTCTATCCATCTATCCTTCCAGTGTCGCGCCAGCCACTACAAGAATACAGCACTCAAAGCTTTAGAAATGGCTTTATGCCCTTGCCCTGATTTTATAGCTTGGTTTTTTGTGCTGACGTGCATTGTCAATTGTGGGATATCTCTCTCTATTTTATACACATACAAAATGCAAAGGTGACTGACTGACCCACCATAAACATCATTTCCCATCTCTCTATTATAAAAAAAAATTCTGCAAGAGAAAGACTGGGGAGACGAGACGTGATCTTCACATGAAGATCACGGAAGACACTTAAAAGACCTGCAAGACAAAAGAGATTGGCCATGGACCGTCTCATGGGACGTAGAACATGGGATTCTTGCAAGACACGCCCTATTTAAAGCCAATATCAAATAAGACCACAAGCAGCAAAACACTCAGTCATGTAAAGGCTTTGAGTACACACAGATCCAGGGCTCTCAGTGCATATAAAGCATATAGGGACAATATGTTATAGATGAAACATCGACAACTAAGCGAAGAAGAAAGAGCAGCACAAAGAAAATAGACTCAAAAGCGTTGGAGGGAAAAAAATGTAAAAAAGAAAAAGAATAATCAAGGTGCAAATTCAGAAAATAAGGAAAGTAATAATCAGCCTGGAACAAGTGGAATTGAAAAAAACATGTCCAATCAGCTCATAATTAAAAGACAAAGAGTAAAAGACAAAGTAGAACTTCATAAAGATGTTCAAAAACGTTGGTGTAATACACATACAGAGCAGGTTAGAGATTATGAAAGCAGTGAAATTCGAAAGGCTCAAAAAAAAAAGTTGGCGCAATACAAATGCAGAGAAAGTTAAAGAATATGAAAGCAGGAAAATTAGAAAGTATCAAAAAAAGAAAGTAAAGATCGCAGTAGTGCAAACAAATTGAAATTATTACTCAAAAAAGAGAAAATAATCACCACGGACCAGGTGTCATTTAAAAAAAAGCAGGACAAAGCGAGGTCAGAAATAAAAGTCAAAGAGTAGAAAACAAAGTAAAATGTCATAAAGAGGAAGAGCAGGTTAGAGATAATGAAAACGGGAATTCAAAAGACTCAAAAAAAAACATAGGCACGATATGCATGCAGAGCAAGATACAGAATATGAAAGCAGAAAAAAACAAAAGTGTCAAAAAAAAAAAAGAAAGCAAAGATCACATTAACACAAAGAGAAATTATTACTCTGAGAAATAACGAAAAGGCGAATAGTGATCGAATAAATGGACATTGGTTATATGTCAGAAATATGTAAATATTGTAAGGCTTTGAAGTTTAAGTCAGAGAATTTCAAAAACGAGGTTTACCTTACATGCATTTATTGGTTACTTTGCAAAAAAAATTATTAACTGCTGATGATGTCGATCATTTTGTCCGTGCTGAAATTCCAAACAGAGAAGCCTATCCTGAAATATGGTACAAAGTCATTAAACACATGTCTCACAGACCTCATTGAAAAGAATCTTACAAATTGTTCTCGTATATGAATTGCAAACTTTTAAAAGCAGAAATACTTTGTGGAACCAAATTTGCTAAATTGTTCAATTTGGCACATAAATCATGAGCATCAACATTGGACCCACGAACTTCATCTGTTAAGATATTGCTGAGAACATTGCAACACTCTCTCAAATCAGTTTCGCTCATGCTCATAATGCATCTGAAATTGTGGAAGAACCCAAAATTCTCATAATGGGTTTTCATCTGGTCAAATCATTCAGCTTACGCTATTTATAGTATGATTGATCTGTTTCGCAGACGCCCAGGCAGGCAAGGAACATGATCTGCCCTGTCACTGGGGCCCCGCCCACTACCCCAGGCACCACAGTCACTATTTCCTCTCTGCTCACTCATAACCATACTGATAATTTCGCCACCGGAGAAAGTTTGTACTTCTGGAATATGGACCTATAAGTTGTATTTGGTTATGGCTAAACAAAAAAAGGCCGTTTGGGGCCCTTTGGCAGTGGGGGCCCTAGGCAGTCACCTACTTTGCCTATACCAAAGAACGGCCCTGGACCAGTAACCAATAGGGTGGACAGAAGACTGAGGATGGGGTGGAGTCCTGGACAGGAAAAAAAAAGAACACAATGTAAAATGCAAGAGAAAGTTCAGCAAAGCTCAAGGAAAATGCAAAGCTCAAAGGTTAGCAAGTGTGTTTTTTTGCTGTTTAATATCGGCATTCTTATGTACTGCCTCTCATTTTGGTCATCCATTCTACTTAATCAACTTTGAGTTTGCAAAGACCATCAGCAAAAGCCAAGTCTTTAGGAATAATAGGAGAGGGTAAAAAAGCTGTAGATGAGCTAATGCAGCAGTGGGGCCAAGTCCTGGAGCCGTGAGCCAGCAGTAATCTCAAATCCGTGCAGCCGAGTTCAGAAATGTGGATTGCCAGGGCCAATCACTGACACTACGAGTTCAAAGCAAAGAATAATCCTGAACAGTGCCCTAGCCAATTTGTAATAAGCAAGTAATCTAATTTACATCTGCTTGGGAATATAGGAGAAACACCAGAGTGCCCAGAGGTGAACACAGCGAAAACATAAAAAACTCCACACTGAAACCAAACGGGCACTGAGTTTGATTTCAGAAGTAATTACTGACAATGTGAGGATTACAATTGAATGTAATAAATCTACTCATTTAATAAATAATTGACTGAAAGTCACACCGTTGTGATTTATACTCATCCTAGACTAGCAGCAAGTGTTTTTACTATTATATAATAATTATTTAAACTGCATAAGAAGCTTACACAACGTTGATGAATTCATAACCACTTAGCATTTGCGTATGTATTTGCTCCCCAATCCTCATGGCCTGTAAACGCGCTCCCTCTAGTGGCTAGTAATCGCAAGGTTCGTTTGCTTAGAGTGACATATTACCTACCCCTTCTAAACCCAGTACAGTAAGATTTAGGCGGGTTCGATAATGAGTAGATTTTTTTTTTTTGGGGGGGGGGGGGGTGGAGGTATTACTTTTTATATCGGTTTTTATTCTACGTTAAGAGTAACTCATTGTGGTTTACAGCGAGCATCTTTGGGACAGGGACGAAACAGGAGCACCCGGAGGAAACAAATAGAAATATTGAAAAAATCGAACCTTGCATTATGGAACCACGAAGCAACATATTAAATATAAAATACATGCAAAAGACAATTACTTTAAAAAAAAAGTTCAGATCACTTTAATCGTTTCTACAATTTCTTGTCCAGAGAGATCGGCAAAGAAATGGACTGTTTTCCACAGATTCCCTTCAGCTGCAAAATACAATACACACGCCCTGCCAATGACAGATCACATCTGGTGTTTTCCCACAAAACATTAACACCCGCCTCTGTGACAAGCTTTTCCATTTCAGGCCAATCGCCATTAAGTACGGGCGGGTCCCAAAGAACATTCCTGCTCTTTTTCGTTTGCACGCCCATTCTCCCAGGCTCTGGAATTCCTCAGACCTGTGCGATCTTTTACCTTATATGGTCAATTAGCTGCGCATCCCTTACAATCCGGTCGAAGCGTAGCTGGCAGAATAACTCCTCTCTGTTCGCACGCTTCCTTGTACCCCGCACGTTCTGTTATCTATTGTGATAGTCTTTTTCACATCCTTGCCTTATCTTGTTCCTAAAATAGTATTTACTACGGTCCAGAACTTGTTAGACATCATAATACTATATTAAAAGAAAACGTTTCCTATTCTGCTGCGACTGATTTGCCGTCTTGAGATGATGACTGCTTTGTGACAGCTGCTGCACGTCTACATGATGCGACTTTAAATAACTCGTCTGTGTTCTTTCTAAGTAGCGCTACGCATATGGCGCATTTTCAAAGCAGACAATGAAACAAATCATGGTGAAAAGAAATGAGCATAAAAGAATCACTCTAAGGTATTACAAAGGAGTAGATAACAATGCAGTTAAGTGTATGAATCACAATGAACAAAGCAGCATTGCAATGATTGGTACATGAAAAGCTACATGGAAAATGTCAAGCATTTTTGAAAGCTAATAACCGAGGAAACGCTAAATATATCAATTATCTCATGGCACTTGTACACGTTTGGGCCAGCCATCCCTAGATCGTCCTCCATCCATGTTATCTTATTGGTGCACCCGATGATCCCAAGCAGGCTGGCGTGATCTTTTTCATGTTAACGCGGCAGGTGTGCATTGACAGAAGCTCCTATTTTTGTCGCGTGACGCGTCCCTATTATTTGTATTGAATACTGTTTCGTCGCGCTTCACTTTTTGACGCGTTTTATAGCTCACCAAAAAACAGATGAAGCAACACAAGTACGCCATGCAGGGACCACAGTCATATATGTACAGTATTAAATAACACGCCCTCTTTTTTGTTTTCTAACAAAAAAATCAGTTAATCCGAATCTCCCTGGTGCTACTATATTGTACTCAAAGGAAAGAGGAAAACCAAAAGAACAAATAAAAGTAGATTTTAGATGTATATGTTCTAAATAAAATAGAATTAGAACAAACAAAAAATGACTCAAATTCAATCTTTTCAGAGTAGGGAGAAAACGAAGAAAAAGAGAAAGCCTGCCAATATTGCCAAATTGCTATGTGTTTCTGAGACTTCGCTTCTCAAGCGTGTGTAATTACAAGTGAGTCTTGCAATTAGACATTGCTGTAATCCAATGTCCCTCTCAACATTGTAAAATGTATCAAACACTACTTTGCATTAAACTCACCCACATCTTACTCCACACCAGCCTTGTCTCCTCCGGTTTACATCCGCAAATATGTCAACAAATGATTAGACTCTTCATGCACTGGTGAGCTGACAAATTAGCAGACTTTCGATAATAAAAGTTGGGGATGCACAGTTGCAATACAGGTTAAACATACGTTACTCCCGATCTGCCACAAATGTTTGAGACAGATGATAGGAAAAGAACACGATGCAAGAAGTTTACACTGAATCGAAACGAAAGTTCAGTAATTTAAACGACAGACAAAAGCCCGCTTTGCTAAACGCGATGGAAGCTTTGCGATATTGATATTAAAGGAACTCCTCCCCAATGACATTTCAATTTCCTGTATAGTACGCATAAATATACTAATGCTAAACATAACATTTATTACTGAATAATTTACCACAAAGACGTTTAAAAGAAAGACAATTAATGGACTGCAGTTCTCTTTTGACTGCATTTCCCGAGCCTGATGTAATTCAAGATAATCAGTCAGTCATTGTCCAACCCGCTATAACCTAACACAGGGTCACGGGGGTCTACTGGAGACAATCCCAGCCAACAAAGGGCGCAAGGCAGGAACAAATCCGGGCAGGGCGCCTGCCCACCGCAGGGCACACACACACACACGCACACCAAGCACACACTAGGGACAATTTAGGATCGCCAATGCACCTAACCTGAATGTCTTTAGACTGTGGGAGGAAACCGAGGCACCCGGAGGAAACCCACGCAAACACGGGGAGAACATGCAAACTCCGCGCAGGGAGGACCCGGGAAGCGAACCTAGGTCTTCGAGACACCAGCGCTACCACTGCGGCACCGTCCCGCCTAAATATAATCTCTCAAATAAAATAAAAAAGAAACTCTTTGAGGTTATGCACTGATTGGACGGAAACGTTTCCTAATTTACATACGGTAGCGAAGATCAGTTAGTAGAAATCCTGCGTAAATGCATAAAGAGCCGTATCGTATTTTGAAATTATATAAGGAAGGGTACTTTATTTCAGAGACAGTTGTAATGACTGACGTATTTTCTTAACAAATAAATAAATAAATAAATAAATAAACAGCGGAGTGTATAGTTTTCTTTGGTTCAGCGAAAAAGATATACTGCAGCCATAACAGATGTGACGTGCGCGGCACAGTATACTATTGCTGATTATTTCTGAGTGTGGGGGGAAAAGTAACGTAAAGGGTAAGCTCGGTATTTGTTAAGTCGAAGTTATTTCTTCACAACCATTCTATAAGTTAATTTGCAACGCAAAACTGGGTTCTAAAGTTAATCGATTTCTTAAACATAAAAAATATGCCTTGCCTGAAAAATGGTTTTAGCATAAGGCTGCAGCATAGCAAATTGTAAAGAAGTGAAAGGGTCTGAATACTTTCTGAATCTACCGTTCATGTTTAGAAACATAACTTTCTTACTTTTATAAATAAACGCATAGATAGATAGATAGATAGATAGATAGATAGATAGATAGATAGATAGATAGATAGATAGATAGATAGATAGATAGATAGAATTTTATTTGTCCCAATAGGCATTTCCCCTTTTTAAACAGAAGATCAGTCAGTCATTTTCTAACCCTCTAAGTCCTGAACAGGGTCACGTAGTCCAAGGGAGCCTATTCCAGCAAGTACAGGGAGCAAGGCAGGAACAAACCCTGGACAGACACACTCACACATGCACAATCACATACTAGGGCCTATTTAGGATCGCCAGTTCACGTAACCTGCATGTCTTTCTACTGTGGAAGGAAATTGGAGCCCCTGGGGACAAAATCCACACAGACACAGGGAGAACATGGAACCTCTGCGCAGGGAGAACTCAATGTGACCTGGTCTACTTACTGCAAGGGGTGATGCTGTGCCACCCCAATAGAACATCAATCAGTATAACAAACAACAACACCCTCAAACACACACAAGAAATAAAAAAAAACCAACTTCTGACTTCACTAAAAATAAGAGAGCAATAACAGTGTGCATTTTAATGGCCTATTGCAGGTGGTATAAAGAAGCCCCATTTACGTTACTTGACACAGTTCTTCTGAATAATTTGTTGATAAAAAGTACTCAGTGATAGTGTGTCCTAGAGATGATGTGCATTATTGTTCATCAGTTGGTCATCAGTTTTGTTTTAAGTCTGAGGGTGTGTCCTATAACTGAGCCTGCCTTTTTGATTAGCTTGCTTATTCGGGGGGGCGCTCTTAGTTACATTTATATAGTACTTTACATAGATAGTAGGCAACCACTTCAAACATCAGCAATGTGTTGAATCCACCTTAGTGATGTAATGGCAGACATTTTTTCACCAGTATGCTCACCACACACTAGCTATTAGGTAGTTGAAATGGTAAGAGATAGTTCAGTCAGTTAGAGACGGTTGGTGGGGGGTTATAAGAGGTCCAGAATGGACAAGGTCAGGGTGGATTATCTACCCAAGACATCAAGGTACACTCTATTCTTTTTGAAGGATGCCTGGGAATCTTCTATGAATACAGAGAAACAGAACCTTGGTTTAACATCTTATATAAATGATAGCAGCTATTGTTATGGTACAGTGTCCCTGTTACTGCACTGGAGTATTGGGATACACACATATACTACAGGATATGTGACACGGATGGCTTCATCATACCTTTTCCAGCAGTAACCCAAGCTTATCCTAAATGGTCTCCCATCCAAGTACTGGCCAGCCCCAAATATGTTTAACATCAGTTGGTTTCCCTGTTCTGAAGTGCAAGTTTAATTACTGAAGTGATGTTGTCACCCCAATACTCTACAGTGTAGAAAATCGCACAGTGTTATAGAATATGTAAAAGATTTGATAACCCACATTAAAAAATCACAGTCTCCTTAGATGAAACGGGTCGATCTGCTCTTAAACTCACGTTTTTGTTTACAAGTTAATTTCACG